>NC_133648.1:20691601-20991601 GCF_009905375.1 Apium graveolens | reverse complement strand
AACCCAACTACAAACCAAGGGGTTCATCAGGGAGATTTCAGAAAGGAAGCTACTCATCAGGGTCAAGCTCCAGAGGAGGCTACAAGTCAAGTTGGGTAGACAAGAGCAAAACAAGATGTTACAACTGCAATGAGTTGGGGCACTTTGTATCTAATTGCAGAAAGCCCAAGGCAATAAAAGGAAAAGATTCCTATGAAAAGAAAGAAACTTATGAAGATCTGAAGAGGCAGAATGAGAAGCTGAAACATAAGCTGAATGCTTATGTGGTTAATGAAAAGGGAAGAGCATATATTGCTCAAGGAAAAAGATGGGATGATACTGATTCGGATGAAGAGGAAGAGTATGTAAATCTAGCTCTTATGACAGACTCTGTAAAGAAATCACTACAATCATCTCAGGTTCCTGAACTTACCACTATTGATATGTCTGTATCTGAATACAAATCTATTGTGCATGAACTTACTTTAGAATTGTATAATGTTCATACAAGCATGCTTGCATATAAAGTTGAAAATGATAAGTTAGTTCTTAAAACTGAGAGTATAACCTCTAGAAATGAAGAACTAGAATTGCTTGTAGTTGGCTTAGAAGACCTTAAATAAAAGAATGAATATCTAGATATTAAGGTTAAGTGCAACACAGACATAGAAGCCATTCTTAGAACCCAAATTGTTGATTTAGAAAAGAAGTTACAGGCGTTTAAGAATGTAGCTTTGACTTAAAAGGAGATAATCGATAGTCAAAGATTTAAATCTAAGACTTCAATAGGACTTGACTATTCTAAGTTGAACAGTAAGAAGCATAGTGGTGCATCTGAGATAAACATGTTTGTCTCAGAAAATGTACCATATGTTATTAAGGATGTTGTATCTCCGTTGTTTACTGAGTTTGTTTCAGAACCTTTGGATGAAGTAAGTTTGCTAATCAATGAGGAATTGATTTTTGAAGACAGAGAGAAGGAGAAGGTAGAGGAATCCCCTAAGACTCCTAAGACTCCAGCTAGTAAAGCTAAATCCAAAGCTGACCTAGGTAACAAGGTGGATAGGAAAGAACCTGACACACTTAAGAAACCAGACCCAATAGATAACTCTAAGACTGGTGAGAGTGCTAAGGTTAAGGCTAAGAAGAACAGAAATGGCAAGGTAGGTGTAAATAAGAAATTTGATTTTGCATCGTGTTGGTGAGATTGCGTAGCTGTATGAACAGTTACGTGATAACTCAACATGATAACAATACTAGAACAAGACAGGTTAATAATACTACGTTTACACAAGAAATCAGGAAGAATGAAGACAAGGCAAATACAAAAAATCAGAAGATTAGAAGAAGGCCTGAAGTCTGTCTACATGTCACTGAAATAAGTTTATTAATATGTTCATGCCTTAGTGAAGAATAAAGGGTAAAGACTTTTAGGATTTCAGAAATGATGAAGATTCATTGTATAAAGTGCTACCAGAAGATTTCAGTGTATTGGCATTGATTGAAGATAGACAGTGTATGAAGCATATGAATCTGAAGAATTCAAGACATGATATAAACAGAGGTTAAAGAAGACAGCTGTAATCTTGAAGTTATACTCACTGACAGGAGCTCATTTATATGTTCAAGCGTCGGTGAAGAACAGTGAATGAAGTGTTCAAGATTTAGTGGAAATGAAGACGTTGTTTAAAGTACCCGAATGGATTCCAGTGAAAGTACATTTGTTTTTTGACAGTCAGTGTTAGAAATAATGGATATACAACCAATATGTATCAACTCAGAAACACAAGACAAATTGAATTAGGTTATCCTAATGCTAGTTGTTTGTGAACCAGACCAGTGCACCAAACATCAGTATATAAGAAGGAATTTTAATTCAATTACAGAAGAAAGTGTTGATACAGTGAAGAATGGAAAAACAGAAGCAGGAACATTCTAAGGCATGATAGTCTTCTCACAGATCGCCATAGAAGTATATATAAGGACAATCTATGGTCACCACAGAACTGGTCGCCATAGAGCCTAGTCGCCATAGAAGAAGATACAGTGGCTAAATGGTCGATATAGGGCCTTGGTTGGTCGCTATAGAACTTCAAGTGTTCACCTGGTCGCCATAGAGTTCACATGGCCGCTATAGAGCTTAACTGGTCGCCATAGAGTTCACCTGGTCGCCATAGAGCTTACCTGGTCATCATAGAACATCAGCAGTCGCCTTAGAGCATTACAGAGGCACTGGTCGCCATAGAAGGTTGCTCAAGTCGCCATAGAAGAGTTATGAAATTCATTGATTTACTTGCAGCAATTTAAAAGGATTGTGTGGACACAAGACTGTCACATGTCCAAATGAATTGAAAGTATACACAGAGAAACAGAATATATAACAATCAAAATTATAATTGTTAATAAGTTATGTTCATCTTCTCTCTCACGAGAGGTGATGAAAATAAGAAACAAAGAGAATACATAGAAGCTCAGCACATTGATATCTTTTTAACTTCTCACCGGAGTAACGTTATAATGCCCGATTTAACTCTTGTATATTCATAAGGGCATTATAATCGTTACCGGTAATTAAATTCTTAGACAAACAAAAGCTAGATCATTGTATAGGATTTGATTTGTAAATCTTTGTAGAAGCTAGAAACTTTGTTGTTCTTAGATTGTAGCCAGTAAAGTTATTTACCGGAGTGTAGCAACACCCCTCGCGGATTTATATATGAATATATACTTCCCCGAATATCTTGTGTTCCTAGTTTTATATTCCCAAATACTATTCACCTCAAGAACACGAAACCACTAACCGAGCACTAAATCTATATCTGCTAAAGATTCGAAAGAATTTTTAATTTAGTGATTATTGTATTCAACGCCCCCTTCTACGATAATTCAGGACCTAACACATCTTCCTCATCTGCATCTAGAAAGTTATGTAATAATTACATTTCTGTTGCAACTTCTAGTGTGCCTGCCATGCCTAACATGCCTAGTTTTCATGAGCCCTGTGGCATAGTTGGTTGTATGTCATGTGCATTTGTTACCATATCTGAATATTTCAAAGCTTTTCAGGCAACTACTAGCACTTGCACTGACACTAAGAAAAACATGAGTAATGAGCACACACAGGCCAAGACTATAGTACCTCATATCTCTAAGTCAGACAACTCTGTTGAGACTAGCTATGATGCCCTCAATCTCGGGGTTAGGAAATGAAGACCCACACACCTTTAATCTAATAATTAAATAAACATAAACCTCGATTAACTACTAACAGGATCAAACATGATAAAGTATGAGACAAGATTATAACTACCAACCATAAAATATAACTTACAACCCCAAAATACTATTAAATAAACATAATCGATTCCGGATTGCAACCGACAGATAACCCATTGTATCTTTACAACCTTCTAGCTAAGCGCTTTCTCACTCAAAAACACCACTACCTGCTCTGGCAACCGGAAGCCCTCAACACGGTAGGGACCACCAGGTACGCTCTTACGAGCAGTGCGCCTAAGCCTGGCCATCTTCTTGCTTAACTGCCATGGTTAGACTAAAATAAAACATATGAGTATAAAACTCAGCAAGTAACTATTAAGCAGTTCTATGATATGAAATCCACAATTTACTTTACCAAACTCAGGGCATTCTACTTTTTTTTCTAGGTGGCAAATTTCCATCTTTCGGGTTAAGAAAGGGTTATGAAGGAAAAATGTGGGGCTTTCAAGGAATAAGACTCAAAGCAGGGTTAAAGCCGACATTCATCACAAATCCTTAAAAGATCAAAATAGATCTTTCAGAAAGGAAAGCGACAATATTTTCATTATATGGAATCCAATATATGATAAACAGATTAGAATCAGGGTTCACGAGCTTTAAGCTTCACAATATCACAATCAACTCTTTTCATAACAATATAAACCATTTTTCATTTTCAAAGAATCAATTAATGAACAAAAAGTTTCAAATCCATTTTAAATAATCAATATAGAACCCTTGATTGGATCACTTTATTTTTTCATTTCATTATAATACGGGTGATCAGCCCGTACCGACCTCCATCCGGTCTTTAAGGTACCATACGGCATAATTTCAGCCTTAAACTGGACTAGCCCCGCTAGCCTCTTACAATGACTGGACTAGTCCCATTAGCCTCTTACGTCCAATCCAATCCATCAGGAATTCGTTTGGAAAACCTTGAGTTGGAAAAAGTAGGTTTTCTAAATTCATTTAATCATTACCAAGAATATGAAATCATTCGGACTCTTTCAAGTCAAAACTCATTCTTAGATTCAATTTCAAGAATTCAAAGTTAAGGAAATGAATCAAGGATAAACAAGATGAAATTCTAGGGGTTTTGAATCAATGATAACAAGGTACTTAAGTTAAAAGAATCAGACTGTTCCAAGGATCAATAGGGGATATGGTGATCAAAGAATATGGCATCATTACAAGGGGTTCGTAAAGGTAATTATAGGGTTTACAACAGTTCATGGCATAACAAATAAGTTGAACAGAAAAGATAGGTTACCAAAGGGTTGAATCAATAAGCTTATCAGTAACAGTTTTACAAGATCAAAGACAGGGTATCTCAAATCGATATCAGGGATTCATCATTTTAACAGTTCAATACTTTACATGGTATGAACAACATTCTCTCCATAACCATTTACACAAGTAATTAGAGTTACTTGCCTGAATTCGCTTTCCTGAAGGTTGAACTACTGCCACCTAGTATACCCTTTCCTTCCCTAGCCTGAATGCCCTCACGCTCCGAATCTACAATAAAAACCAAAACCTAATTAGTTTCTCAACTCTCGTTCCCGGAATGATCACTCAATACGATAGCTCGATTATACTCTTGACTCAAATATATGAGTATAGCTTATACACATAAGCACATAGCACATAACACATTCCTTTCTCGAAGCCTTTACATCTTTATATTCTCATCGATCGACTCATACTAGTTTAACTTTAACTATTCTTCAAATCACACTAGTATAGCTCTTACGAGTACATGATTTATTCTCAACTAAATCTTTTGCGACTATAATTGTCACTTATAGTTCTTTAATAACAAACAACTTAATTTCCTTTTCTTTTATTCCTTAATTTGAACCACAACAACCACAAATAAATCACATATCTCCTAGAATTTCACATGCAATCACTTAGCGAGGTATTGGAACCAAATCATTCGCTTTTCTACTTATATTCCATTCGGCTATACACATAAAACACAACCACGTATACTCAATTTCAATCTTATATAATCAAACACAATAAACCTCTTTGGTATGCATATTACAAGGGTCTTTTTCGTAATTACGCTTCATTATTTTAGTCCAAAAACCGAATCATATTCTTTTTAAGAGTCGAAATTCAACACCCTCTTTTAATTATCAAATTCGAACACAAGCATAATCCAATCAAAGTCATGCAACCAAGTTCTTATTAGTAACTAAGATAATTAGCATATATTCTCACAAAAATCCAATTAATTCTCTTTTTAACCATACGACCCATTCAGGTTTTTCAATAAATCACACATGCAGGGATCAATTTTGACATGCAAAGTTTTATATCATATTTCCAACTTGTTTTAAACCTTAACTTAGTCATTCTACTCAATTTCATCACAATTTTCGAATCACAAAACAAAACATCACCTAATAACTCAAGCTTTAATCAAATTATCCAATCAACATGCATGCATTCACTTAATCATCAAATCAATCTCTTCTAGACCCATTTTCCATTCGGCTAAAACCATGATTCACAACTTCAAGGACCAAACAATGACATGCATTACTATTTCTTCCTTTAAACTAACATGCAATCACATTTTTCACTAATTAAGCTTAGTTTACACTAAGATCAAGCCACCAAATCTAATTCCCCTTTTTATTAGTACAATGCCGAACCAAAAACCCAACATGTAACCTTCAAATTTGATTTCCTAAGCATCAAATGACTTACACACATCCAAATTCTTTTAAAACAATCAAAGCAATCCATTTATCAATCACATACTCAAATTTCAAAGGAAGTACCAAAAACCCTTTTTGAACTTTCAAGAAACCAAAACATGCAAGGCTCAAAATCACATTAATGCATCATTAAAATTTCATCGGCTCTCTTTGGATCATGGCCGGTGGTGCTCGAACTTAAGAGTGTCCATAAAGGGTCTCCTCTTGAGTTTTAAACCACAAAATCTTCTTGAATCTACTCTTATGATCATGTATTAAGAAATTGATTTCCTTGAACACAACCATAGAGATGGTCACCATAAACACTTACATAAACACTTACATGCAAGCGAAATTTGAAAAGTATACCAAAAATAGAAGCTATAGGTGGTAATATCTTTGAGTTTGGGTGAATATTTGATTTTGCATGCAAGAGAGAGAGAAGAGAGATGGGAGATAGCAGAGAGAGAGAGAGAGAGAGAGAGAGAGAGTGTGTTCGAGAGAGAGGAAAAGAAAGTGAGGGAGAGGGGGAGGATGTTCACGGGAAAGAAAGAAAATAAAAAAAGGGGGGGAGAGAGTTTATATTTGTATTAGGGCCAAGGGTATTTTAATAATCTACTAAATCCCTTTTTGTTTGATTAATCCTTTCTTTTTACTCAACTAAGATAAAAATCAAATATAAAATATATCTCTCTCGAAAATTCAAAAATTATTGTGAATGACAATTTTAAGACGTAGATCTCGAAATTAGCTTTCTAACCATTACTCATAATAAACTTTTGAGTGAACGGTTGATTTTATATGATTTTCGCAAGTTCGTGCTATTAATAGCATTTTATCACATAAAAATCAATTTAAAATGCAACGACCAGCAAATAAACCCGTCCATCATTTTTAGAAAGTCTACAGGATTATTACGAAGATAACTGAACAAATCTCATGCAGTTATCTTACTCATATAATTTTATAAAAATGTGCGAAGGTTAAATAAACTTTATTTAAATTAAATAATTCCCTTAAATCCAGAAAAATGTCAACATATCACGTAATCATGCACATGGACAAACAAACACACATACGAACACATCACTACTCATGTCTGATCATAAAATTTGTCCTTCTTTAATCTTTATTCTTTTCTACGCGTACCGGGTCACGTTCAGCCTGACAGCCCGACGCTCAGCGTTTCAATTACGCTTCTCATTATCAATATCAACTGACACGTCACTAGGATGCAATACTTCATTTAAACATACATTTCACACAATCATACATATTTCACATTCTATATACTTTAAATCCTTATTAGGACGGAATTCGTTCTACCTGACGGCCCGGCAACACAGCTTAACTCCTAAGCCGACTCTTTAAATTGGAACGCTTTTACTTACGATCCTAGATTCTAATATAGAGTAACGACAATTAACCATCACTTAATCACATAATCATAATCACTACACATAAATCACACTTTATTGACTTAATTACTTCGCAAAATTTTCAGTCGTCACAATCGACCCTCCTTAAAAGGATTCTGTCCCCAGAATCTAGTCTAGGCAAATAGACGGGGATACTTTTCTTTCATTTCACTTTCTAATTCCCAAGTTGATTCTTCTACTAGTGGATTTCTCCACAACACTCTAACTAGATGTACAGCTTTATTTCTAAGTGTCCTCTCCTTTCGGTCTAAGATTCGAACTGGTTGTTCCACATAAGACAAATCTGGTTGAATTTCCACTGGTTCCAATTCGATCACATGGCTCGTATCAGTATTATACTTCTTCAGAAGAGATACATGGAATACATTGTGTAGATGTTGCATTTGCGGAGGTAGCGCTAATTCATATGCCACCTTCCCAACTCGTCGCAGTACCTCGAATGGTCCAATATACCTAGGATTCAACTTCCCTTTCTTTCCGAATTGAGTTAAACCTTTCCAAGGAGATATCTTTAGCAAGACTTTGTCTCCAGGTTCAAATTGCACATCTTTTCGTTCTTGATTTGCGTACTTCGTTTGTCGATCTTGAGCTGCAACTAATCTTTTCCGAATCATTTCTACCTTTTCCTTCGTTTGTTGAATTAGCTCTGGGCCAATTAATTTGCGCTCACCAACCTCGTCCCAATATGTAGGGGACCTACATTTTCTTCCATACAACGCTTTATAAGGCGGTATACCAATACTCGCGTGATAACTGTTGTATTAGGAAAACTCAATTAACGGCAAATGATCGTCCCAATTCCTTTGAAATCTATTGCGCATGTTTGCAACATATCTTCAATTGTCTGAATTGTCCTTTCACTTTATCCGTCCGTCTGCGGATGATATGCCGTACTCATTCTCAGCTTAGTTCCCAAATGATCATCAAATTATCTCCAAAATCTCGAGTTAAACCTTGGATCTCTATCAGACACGATAGATACATGGACTCCGTGACGCATCACAATCTCATCCAAATACAATTTGACTAACTTTTCCAACGAAAATCTTTCATTTATCGACAAGAAATGTGCTGACTTCGTCAACCGATCGATTACCACCCAAATCGCATCATGATTAGACTTGGTTTTAGGTAATCCTACCACGAAATCCATCGCAATATGTTCCCACTTCCATTCTGGTATATCCAGTGGCTGAAGCAATCCGCTTGGCCTTTGATGTTCCGCTTTGACTCTTTGGCACGTGTAACACTTACTTATCCATTCCGCAATTTCCTTTTTCATGTTTGGCCTCCAATAATTCTCTCTTAAGTCCTGGTACATTTTAGTACTTCCAGGGTGAATTGAAAATCTCGAGTTATGCTCTTCTTGCACAATCTCGTGCTTTAATTCCATGATATTAGGTATCTAAATACGTGAGTTAACACGGTATATTCCTTTTCCATCCTTTTGAGCTTTAATTTCTTCTCCTGATAATTTATCCTTTTCGCGATTCATTACTTGCTCTTGACATCATCGAATCTTTTCCAAAATTTCGGGTTGAAATGACATCGCATATATAGCTTCACCTCCAAATTCCGGAGTCTGTACTTCTATTTCCATATTTTCAAAATCCTTGACCAAATCTTCCGATGACGTTAACATATTCAACCTTTCCTTGCGACTTAGAGCATCTGCTACCACATTTATCTTTCCAGGATGATAGTTTATCGCACAATCATAATTTTTGATCAACTCTAACCATCTTCTCTGTCTCATGTTCAATTCCTTTTGAGTGAAAATATATTTTAAGCTCTTATGATCTGTATAAATCTCGCACTTTTCTCCGTATAAATAGTGCCTCCAAATCTTAAGGGCAAACACAATTACTTCCAATTCTAAATCATGCGTTGGATACTTTTGCTCGTACGACCTGAGTTGCCTTGACGCATAAGCTAATACCTTCCCGTGTTGCATAAACACGCATCCAAGTCCTTTATACGAAGCATAACTGAATATCACAAATTTTCCTTTTTTATCCGATAACACCAACACTGGGGTGGTTACCAGCCTCTTCTTTAATTTTTGAAAGCTTTTCTCGCACTTTTCCATCCACACAAACTTCTCGTTCTTTCTTGTCAACTTCGTTAATGGGACAACAATCTTAGAGAAATCTTGCACAAACCTTCTGTAGTATCCGGCTAATCCCAGAAAACTTCTGACTTCCGTAGGAGTCTTGGGCCTTTCCAATTCATTACAGCTTCTATCTTGGCTGGGTCCACTTTAATTCCTTCTTTATTAACTACATGACCAAGAAATTACACTTCCTTTAGCCAAAATTCACACTTTGAAAATTTAGCATACAACCTTTCTTTTCCCAAAATTTCCAAGGAAATCCTCAAATGCTCCTTATGATCTTCTTCCGTCTTGGAGTAAATTAGTATATCTTCAATAAACACAAACGAATTTATCCAATTATTGCTTGAACACTCTGTTCATAAGATCCATAAATGCGGCTGGTGCGTTTGTCAAGCCAAACGCCATTACCAAAAACTCGTAGTGCCCATATCTTGTTCGAAACGCTGTCTTGGGTATGTCTTTCGCTTTAATCTTTAATTGATGATACCCAGATCTTAAATCAATCTTGGAGAAACACGAAGCTCCTTTTAACTGATCAAACAAGTCATCGATTCGCGGTAGAGGGTACTTATTCTTAATCGTCAACTTATTCAATTCGCGATAATCAATGCACAATCTCATACTTCCATCCTTTTTCTTTACAAACAACACCGGTGCGCCCCACGGGGATACACTCGGCCCAATTACTCCTTTATCCAACAATTCTTTCAACTGAGCAGCCAATTCCTTCATCTTGACTGGTGCCATACAATAGGGAGCTTTCGATACTGGTTCCGTTCCAGGAGCCAGATCAATCGTAAACTCGATCTCTATATCTCGAGGTAGTCCTGACAATTCATCAGGAAATACATCTGGAAAATCTCTTACTATTGGGATATCCTCAATCCTCATGGATTCTTTCTCCACATCCACAACATGAGCCAAATCAATTTCGTATCTTTGACGTAATAGTCTCCTTGTCTCGATAGCCGTTAGGAATTTCTTCTCTTGCCTCTTTCCTTTGAATATCACTTCCTCACCATCCTTGGTCCTTAACTTCACCTTCTTACTTTTACATTCTATTTGCGCCTCATGGTTTGACAACCAATCCATTCCTAGTATAACTTCAAATTCTCCTAACTTAAAGGGAATTAAGTCAGCAGAAAAGTGCCGACCTTCAATAATCACATCGCAATCGGGACAAATCTTATTAACAATAACTTTCTCTTAATTTGCTACCTCTATAATCAAATTAGGTTCCAGAGGGTACGCAACACAATTTAACTTATCAAAATACTTTCAGAGATAAAAGATCTAGTTGCTCCAGAATCCATCAATACTTTTACTTCTATTGAGTTAATAACAAGCAGACCTGCTACCACGTCCACATCTTGCACCGCATCTTTCATTGTCATATTAAAAATCCTAGCTCTAGGTTGAGCTGATGGTGCTGGGAGAGACGGCGGTCCAGCAATCCTAAGAACATTGGCCTTTTGAACAGGCTCCTTGCAATTCCTGGCCATATGGCCCACCTTTCCACACTTGAAACAAGCTAAGTCAGGCTTCCTTGCTCTATTTGGACACTCTGAAGAATAATGCCCTTTCTGGTTGCACTTGAAACATGTCACGTCCAACTTATTACACCTTCCCGGGTGTCTCTTCCCACAATTCCTGCACTCTTGAATCTGAGGTCTGTTATCCTTCCCCGGTTGTCCTGCTTTCTGGAAATGGTTCTTCTGAGCTCCGTTACCGGGTTTAAACTTTTGAAACTTTTGGTGCTGATCTCCACCATTCCTTCCAAACTTTCCTCTAAACTTTGAACTTACTTTCTCTTGCTCCGAGCTTTCAAATTTTCTATTCTTTCCTTCATTTTCTCTCCTCGCAGCTTCACGCTCTCCTTCTACTATCATTGCCTTTTGCACCAAGGCAACATAATTCTTGATCTCCAACAACGCTACTTGACTCCTAATCCATGGATTAAGTCCCTGTTGGAACCTCTTAGCCTTCTTTGTCTCCCTATTAACATACTCAGGTACGAACCTAGACAGCTCCGAAAATTTCACTTCATACTCTGCTACCGACATATCTTCTTGCCTAAGGTCCAGAAATTTCATCTCCAACTGATCTTGCATATAACTCGGCAAATATTTCTCCAAGAACATTTCAGTGAACTTCTCCCATGATAAGTCCTTCCCTTCCAACAACGCTTTCGAAGACTCCCACCAGAAACTTGCTTCATCTTTAAGGTAATAACTTGCATACTGATCTTTCTTGTCGTCCTTAACTTCTGCTAACTCAAAAGCTTTTTCCATTTCTCTTAACCACGACTGTGCTTTAATCGGGTCCGACAAACCTAAGAATTTTGGGGGATGAACAGATTGAAAGTGTTTGAAATTGCCAACTTTAGGGGCCACAAGTTATTGCAAAAGCTGAGCAAGTCTGCTCATCATGGTGGTTTCTGGGTTTACTTCTGGGTCTTGGGTTGGTATTTCTTCTTCTTGGTGATCTGGTGAGTTGGCCATTTCTTACAAACCTGATTGAGCAATTATTTAGCAATACGATAGCATGGCATATATACAACAACATTTTATTATGAAATCTTTTTGCGGGTTTTAAGCTTTACCCAATTTTGCACATGCAATCCTATTACTACATAATTCTCATATCAGTGTTGTTTTATCATGGCACAGAATAGGGTATTACGGATTTTAAACATGGTTGTACGGAAACATGATATTTAGAACAGTTTATGAGATATTTAGGGTGCACAATGGAAAACAAGATAATGGATTTATTTAAACAAAGGGGTACATAAAGAAAAGTCTGCTTACCACAAGTTCTGAAATAAGGTACAATAATATAGCAGGTTTAAACAGAGGAAAAACTGGAAAATATCCCCCTATCTACCCCTAACTTCTAACAACTACTACTACCACAAGTTCCGAAATACAACATAACAAATGAAAAGGGATCCCGGCATCTGACCAAGTATCCCAAAGCCTACTGGCGCTGAAAAATAACAACTACGGGCTCAACCAACAGTCCCGTATAACAGCTAGTCATCCAGAATCTCTCTCAACACAACCAACATCCAACGAATGATCTTATGCAGCCTCCGGGCCTCAGCATCAGCATCACTAGTGGATGGTCCCTCATCCAATCTCCTCAGGGCAACCTGCTCCACCATCTTAATCCGAACTCGCCACTCATCATCCATAACTGAAGCGCTCTGCCTAGACTCTCGGGCTAGCCTATCCACCAAAGCTCCCAACTCAGGAATATGGGAGTAAACAAAGTCTCGGTCCTGGGCTAACTTGCCACCAACACTGACAGGTACAGTCTTAGGCATCTCAGACTCTGGCTCAGGGGCAGGGGTCTCTAAATCTGGCCTCAAGGGTGAAATCTGCATAGGGATCTCACTACTCTCAGAAGGATCCTCCTCTGGGTCTGAACTAACATACACAGGCTCCTTTGAAGAGGGTGGAAGGGGCTCCACTAGGGTACCGGTCAAACTAATCTCTGAATCTGAGTCACTACCACTACTGGGATCCTGAGAGAAAACACCAAAACAAAAACCAAGAAACAACGTTAGGGTTAAATAAAGCTTCCATCTAACTCACACCCTAACTCTAGTTTCCATTTTAACTAATATACACTTTCCTTAGACTATACCTAATAGTCTAACTCAACTCTATATGAGTCAAACTCTCTCGCGATATATAAATATATACCCAAAATCTCTTTTTAATCCTAAATTGTCTCAGGGACTAGATAATGTAGCTCTGATACCAACTTGTGACGCCCTCAATCTCGGGGTTAGGAAATGAGGACCCACACACCTTTAATCTAATAATTAAATAAGCATAAACCCCGATTAACTACTAACAGGGTCAAACAGGATAAAGTATGAGATAAGATTATAACTACCAACCATAAAATATAACTTACAACCCCAAAATACTATTAAATAAACATAATCTATTCCGGCTTGGAACTGATAGATAACCCATTGTATCTTTACAACCTTCTGGCTAAGCGCTTTCTCACTCAAAAACACCACCACCTGCTCTGGCAACCAGAAGCCCTCAACACGGTAGGGACCACCAGGTACGCTTTTACGAGCAGTGCGCCTAAGTCTGGCCATCTTCTTACTTAACTGCCATGGTTAGATTAAAACAAAACATATGAGTATAAAACTCAGCAAGTAACTATTAAGAAGTTCTATGATATGGAATCCACAATTTACTTTACCAAACTCAGGGCATTCTACTTTTTTTGTCTAGGGGGCAGATTTCCATCTTTCGGGTTAAGAAAGGGTTATAAAGGAAAAATGTGGGGCTTTCAAGGAATAAGGCTCAAAACAGGGTTAAAGCCGACATTCATCACAAATCCTTAAAGGATTAAAATAGATCTTTCAGAAAGGAAAGCGACAATATTTTCATTATATGGAATCCAATATATGATCAACAGATTAGAATCAGGGTTCACGAGCTTTAAGCTTCACAATATCACAATCAACTCTTTTCACAACAATATAAACCATTTTTCATTTTCAAAGAATCAATTACTGAACAGGAAGTTTCAGTTCCATTTTAAATAATCAATATAGAACCCTTGATTGGATCACTTTATCTTTTCATTTCATTATAATACGGGTGATCAGCCCGTACCGACCTCCATCCGGTCTTTAAGGTACCATACGACATAATTTCAGCCTTAAACTGGACTAGCCCCGCTAGCCTCTTACAATGACCGGACTAGTCCCACTAGCCTCTTACGTCCAATCCAATCCATCAGGAATTCATTTGGAAAACCCTGAGTTGGAAAAAGTAGGTTTTTTAAATTCATTTTATCATTACCAAAAATATGAAATCATTCGGACTCTTTCAAGTCGAAACTCATTCTTATATTCAATTTCGAGAATTCAAAGTTAAGAAAATGAATCAAGGATAAACAAGATTAAATTCTAGGGGTTTTGAATTAATGATAACAAGGTACTTAAGTTAAAAGAATCAGACTATTCCAAGGATCAATAGGGGATATGGTGATCAAAGAATATGGCATCATTACAAGGGGTTCATAAAGGTAATTATAGGGTTTACAACAGTTCATGGCATAACAAATAAGTTGAACAGAAAAGATAGGTTACCAAAGGGTTGAATCAATAAGCTTATCAGTAACAGTTTTACAAGATCAAAGACAGGGTATCTCAAATCGATATCAGGGGTTCATCATTTTAAAAGTTCAATACTCTACATGGTATAAACAACATTCTCTCTATAACCATTTACACAAATAATTAGAGTTACTTGCCTGAATTCGCTTTCTAGAAGGTTGAGCTACTGCCACCTAGTATACCCTTTCCTTTCCTAGCCTGAATACCCTCACGCTCCGAATCTACTATAAAAACCAAAACCTTATTAAATTTACAACTCTCATTCCCGGAACGATCACTCAATACGATAGCTCGATTATACTATTGACTCAAATATACAAGTATAGCTTATACATATAAGCACATAGCACATAACACATTCCTTTCTCGAAGTCTTTACATCTTTATATTCTCATCGATCGACTCATACTAGTTTAACTTTAACTATTCTTCAAATCACACTAGTATAGCTCTTACAAGTACATGATTTATTCTCAACTAAATCTTTTGCGACTATAACCGTCACTTATAGTTCTTTAATAATAAACAACTTAATTTCCTTTTCTTTTATTCCTTAATTCGAACCACAACAACCACAAATAAATCACATATCTCCTAGAATTTCATATGCAATCACTTAACGAGGTATTGGAACCAAATCATTCGCTTTTCTACTTATATTCCATTCGACTATACACATAAAACACAACCACGTATACTTAATTTCAATCTCATATAATCAAACACAATAAACCTCTTTGGTATGCATATTACAAGGGTCTTTTCGCAATTACGCTTCATTCTTTTAGTCCAAAAACCGAATCATATTCTTTTTAAGAGTCGAAATTCAACACCCTCTTTTAATTATCAAATTCGAACACAAGCATAATACAATCAAAGTCATGCAACCAATTTCTTATTAGTAACTAAGATAATTAGCATATATTCTCACAAAAATCCACTTAATTCTCTTTTTAACCATATGACCCATTCGGGTTTTTCAATAAATCACACATGCAAGGATCAATTTTGACATGCAAAGTTTTATATCACATTTCCAACTTGTTTTAAACCTTAACTTAGTCATTCTACTCAATTTCATCACAATTTTCGAATCACAAAACAAAACATCACCTAATAACTCAAGCTTTAATCAAATTATCCAATCAACATGCATGCATTCCCTTAATCATCAAATCAATCTCTTCTAGACCCATTTTACATTCGGCTAAAACCATGATTCATAACTTCAAGGACCAAACAATGACATGCATTACTAGTTCTTCCTTTAAACTAACATGCAATCACATTTTTCACTAATTAAGCTTAGTTTTCACTAAGATCAAGCCACCAAATCTAATTACAATTTTTATTAGTACAATGCCGAACCAAAAACCCAATATGCAACCTTCAAATTTGATTTCCTAAGCATCAAATGACTTACACACATCCAAATTCTTTTAAAACAATCAAAGCAATCCATTTATCAATCACATACTCAAATTTCAAAGGAAGTACCAAAACCCTTTTTAAACTATCAAGAAACCAAAACATGCAAGACTCAAAATCATATTAACACATCATTAAAATTCCACCGGCTCTCCTTGTATCATGGCCGGTGGTGGTCGAACTTAAGAGTTCCCATAACGGGTCTCCTCTTGAGTTTTAAACCACAAAATCTTCTTGAATCTACTCTTATGATCATGTATCAAGAAATTGATTTCCTTGAACACAACCATAGAGATGGTCACCATAAACACTTACATGCAAGTGGAATTTGAGAAGTATACGAAAAATAGAAGCTATAGGTGGTAATATCTTTGAGTTTGGGTGAATATTTGATGTTGCATGCAAGAGAGATAGAAGAGAGATGGGAGAGAGTCGAGAGAGAGAGAGTGTGTGTGTGTGTTCGAGAGAGAGGAAAAGAAAGTGAGGGAGAGGGGGAGGATGTTCACGGGAAAGAAAGAAAGAAAAGAAGGGGGAGAGTTTATATTTATATTAGGGCCAAGGGTATTTTAGTAATCTACTAAATCCCTTTTTATTTGATTAATTCTTTGTTTTTACTCAACTAAGATAAAAATCAAATATAAAATATATCTCTCTCGGAAAGTCAAAAATTATCACGAATGACAATTTTAAGACGTAGATCTCGAAATTAGCTTTCCAACCATTACTCATAATAAACTTTTGAGCGAACGGTTGATTTTATATGATTTTCACAAGTTCGTGTTATTAATAGCATTTTATCACATAAAAATCAATTTAAAATGCAACGACCAGCAAATAAATCCGTCCATCATTTTTAGAAAGTCTACAGGATTATTACGAAGATAACAGAACAAATCTCATGCAGTTATCTTACTCAGATAATTTTATAAAAATGTGCGAAGGTTAAATAAACTTTATTTAAATCAAATAATTCCCTTAAATCCAGAAAAATGTCAACAGATCACGTAATCATGCAAATGGACAAGCAAACACACATACGAACACATCACAACTCATGTCTGATCATAAAATTTGTCCTTTTTTAATCTTTATTCTTTTCTACGCGTATCGGATCACGTTCAGCCTGACGACCCGACGTTCAGCGT
The DNA here is from genome assembly GCF_009905375.1 of Apium graveolens. Lineage (NCBI taxonomy): Eukaryota > Viridiplantae > Streptophyta > Magnoliopsida > Apiales > Apiaceae > Apium > Apium graveolens. The sequence continues at coordinate 20,974,367 of NC_133648.1, read as the reverse complement.
TTCAATTACGCTTCTCATTATCATTATCGACCGACACGTCACTAGGACGCACTACTTCATTTAAACATTCATTTCACACAATCATACATATTTCACATTTTATATACTTTAAATCCTTATTAGGACGGGTTCCGTTCTACCTGACGGTCTGACAACACAGCTTAACTCCTAAGTTGACTCTTTAAATTGGAACGCTTTTACTTACGCTCTTAGATTCTAGTATACAGTAACGACAATTAACCATCACTTAATCACATAATCATAATTACTTCACATAAATCACACATTATTGACTTAATTACGTCACAAAATTCTCAGTCGTCACACTAGCACTGAGAAGGAGTCAATCAAAGTGAAAGCTAATCATGTTAAGGTTTCATTTGTTGATTCTGTCCCTACCCCTAAACCTCCAGGACCCAAGAAAACTTGGGTACCAAAGTCTTCTTAATCAATCTGTGTTTGCAGGGTAAGGTACGAAAGGAAAATATCATGTAGATTCTGGACAGTGGTTTTTCGAGGCACATGACAGGAGAAAAGTCCCTGCTCACAGGTGTGGTTGAGAAAGCTGCCCTGTAATTACCTTTGGAGATGACAACAAAGGATTTACTAAGGGATATGACAATTGGGAAATTGGGAATGTCATCATTGAAAATATCTCTCTTGTGGAAGGATTAAAGCAGAATCTTCTTAGCGTGCGTCTGATTTATGACAAAGGATACAATGTTAATTTTAGACTAGAAAGATGTTTGATCACTCATAGAAAAGATAAGAAGCTTGCTTAACAGGGAGTAAGGAAAGGTAATTTGTTCTTAGATGACTTGAAGTTTACCTGTGATGGAGTAATGAGATGCTTCTATAGCAAAGCTTCATCAGAACAAAGTTGGCTATGGCACAAGAAGCTCCCGCACTTGAACTTCGAGACAATGAACTCTCTGGTTAAGGGAGAATTGGTGAGAGGACTATCACAGATGGAATTATGTCAAAAAGTACTCTGTGAAGCATGTGAAAAAGGGAAATCAAAGAAAGCATCACATAGAAGCAAGGAAACGACAAGCATAACTGAACCTCTTCAGTTAATTCACATGGATTTATTTGGTCCAGTAAATGTGTTATCACTATCAAGGAAAAGATATGTTTTAGTGATAGTTGATGATTACTCCAAGTACACATGGGTGTTGTTCTTGCAATCAATGAATGAAGCACCACAGTTGATAGTTGATCATATAAAGAAGATTGAGATGGAAGTGAAATTACCTGTCAGAAAGATCAGATCAGACAATGGGATAAAATTCAAGAATGCATTTCTAAATGAATTCTGTACAAAGAAAGGTATTTTAAGACAGTACTCATCCCCAAGAACTCCACAACAAAATGGAGTAGTAGAAAGTAAGAATCTAACCTTGGTTGAAGAAGCAAGGACTATGCTAAGTGAATCAAGACTTCCTACCTACTTCCGAGCTGAAGCTGTCAACACAGCGTGTTACACTCAAATCGTACCTCGATGAATAAAGATCATGACAAGACTCCTTATGAGATTATGGCTGACAAGAAACCAACACTGAAATACTTTCACGTGTTTGGAGCTAAATGTTTTATGCTGAAGGAAGGAAATGAGCATCTGGGAAAGTTTGATGTTAAAGCGGAAGAAAACATATTTCTTGGCTATTCTCTGGAATCTAAAGCTTATAGGTTTTATATGATTACTGATCAGAAGGTGATTGAAAGCCTTAATGTAACATTCGACGACACCAAGTTGGCAAGCATGCAAAGAGAAAAGGATTCTGAATCTCTGGTATTTGATAATCTGTCAGATGATCCTTTGGATGAAGAAGAACCTGAGATTGCTAGTGCTATACCTATAGAACATGGCAATGCTGATTCTGAATTAAGTGGTGGTATTGATGAAAATAATGATTATGATAATCATGCTGGAACACCTTCAAGAACTATTACTCAAAGATCAGAATCATCAAGTCATGGTGGCAGCAACTCAATGGGAGCAGGAAGAGGATCTACATTTCACACTCAACATCATGCTGAATAAGGAGAAACATCAAGATCTTATCTGCCTCGACAAAGAGTTTGGAACAGAGACCGTCCCTTTGAACTTATCATTGGTAATCCTGACACAGGAGTGAGAACTAGACATGCCACACATAATGAATGTCACTTTTCAGGGACTCTCTCTGAAATGGAACCTAAGAAAGTGGATGAGGCACTTGAAGATCCAAATTGGGTTATTTCTATGCAAGAGGAACTCAATCAGTTTGAGAGGCAGAAGGTATGGAAGCTGGTACCCCGACCAAATGACAAGTCAGTGATAGGCACTAAATGGGTATTCAGAAATAAATTAGATGAAGATGACATTGTAACGAGAAACAAAGCCAGACTGGTAGCTAAAGGTTACTCTCAAGAAGATGGTATAGAATATGATGAAACCTATGTACCGGTAGCTAGACCTGAGGCAATCAGGATGTTTCTGGCATTCGCAGCACATTCGGATTTCAAGGTTTATCAAATGGATGTGAAGAGTGCATTCTTGAATGGGGAGCTAGAAGAAGAAGTGTATGTGGAATAACCTCCAGGTTTTGAAGATCCAAATCTGGCTGATTTTGTTTACTTTCTATTCAAAACTCTTTATGGTCTTAAGCAAGCTCCAAGGCCATGGTATGACACTCTCTCTGACTTTTTACTTAAAAATAGATTTACTAGAGGTGTTACAGATAAAACTCTGTTTCACAAAATGCATAAATCTGATATGATATTAGTTCAAGTATATGTTGATGACATTATATTTGGCTACACTAATGATGATCTTTGCAAGAGATTTTTTAAGCTAATGCAGAGTAAATATGAAATGAGAATGATAGGAGAGTTGAACTACTTTCTTGGATTACAAGTGAGTCAAAGGAAAGATGATATAATCATCTGTCAATCCAAGTACATCAGAGAACTTCTCACGAAGTACAATCTGAAAGATTCAACTCCGACAAAGACTCCAATGCCAACAACCACTAAGCTTGATCATGACAAAACTGGTAAGAAAGTTGACATCACACGCTATAGAGGCATGATAGGCTCATTACTTTATCTCATAGCAAGTAGGCCATATATTATGTTTGCAACATGCTTATATGCTAGATTTCAAGCTGACCCTAAAGAGTCTCATCTTATAGCTGTTAAGACCATATTTAGGTATCTTAAGGGGACTCCAAATCTTGTACCCTAAAGGTACAGGTTTTAACCTAGTTGGCTATACAGATTCAGATTTTGCAGGTTGTAAGATTGACCGGAAAAGTACCTCAGGAAGCTATCAGTTTCTTGGAAGAAGGCCGATATCCTGGCATAGCAAGAAGCAGCACTCGGTATCCACATCAACTGCTGAAGCTGAATACATAGGTGCTGGAAGTTGTTGTGCCCAAAATCTTGTGGATGAGGAACCAACTCCGGGATTATGGTATGTTGGTATCAAAAATTCCAATATTCTGTGACAATACGAGTGCCATAGTCATCTCAAACAAGCCAGTTCAGCACTCAAGAACTAAGCACATCGATATCAGGTATCACTTTATTAAAGAGCATATCACAAATGGCACTGTGGAATTATATTTTGTACCCATAGAGGATCAATTTGCAGACATCTTCACAAAACTACTTGATGAAAATACTTTCTCTACATTGGTTAATGAACTTGGGATGTTAAATCTTTCTAATTAACAAATTATGAGCAAATAACGACAATTTGTCTCAAACAAATTCACTTGTTATTTGAATGTCAATATTTTAAGGACATGTGAATTTATGTGTCATTATTTGTAATAACCCCAAAAAAAATTTGAACTTTTTGTAGCCCTTATGAATAGTGTTTTTGCTGATTATGTTGAATAAGAAAACTTTTCATGCCACACTATGTAGGGGTTCTTCTATTGTTATTCTGAGATCTTATTAGTACTCTATATGGTATATAAGTGTATGTAAAGATCGTTAGAATCCAAATTCGAACACTTTGATTTTTCCCGAAAATCCACCAGATACCGAAAGAATTGAGTATAAGGTAACAGGATAAAAAGGATTTAAATTCAAGGATTTTAAGAGAGGATCATAAAAGGAATATAATGAATTGAGAAAGGTTAAGGGAACCCAAGTAATAAGATCCCGGGTATGATCCTTCAAACGATAAACGAGAACGAAATTTAAGCGAACCGTATGACAGATCAGCGGTCATTAGGCAAGTAATTAGGAGTTAATCAAAGAGGTTAGTGATGATGATGTCATCAAATCAACAAGAAGAGGACAAGTATGGGAAGATGACATAAGAATGATGACCTAAGCATGACAAAAAGAAGTGTGTTGTTGGTTGATTGTGAACCACACAAAATTTACCATGGTAACAATCTAATTAACAAATAAAGTGGATCAACCAAGCCAAAAACAAATCATAACATCAAAAAACATAAAACACTTCCATTTTCAAGGAGAGCTCTCGGCTTCATTTTTTTCAAAGAAGAAAATTCAAAATCCAAGATCCAGGCATTGTTAAATTGTGAGGTAATTATCTAAGGTTCCTTGTACATAGATATAGATATCTAAGGTTCCGGGAGTCGATGTTCCCGAGTATAATATATATATATATAATTATATATATATATATGAATAGTTTTCAAAACCATTAATCGAATAAGGTTTATTCGATAACTTTATTTTAATTAATGAATATTAGTTTGAATATTCATTCGAGGACTTATGACTCCGCTTATTTTATTTAATGAATATTATTTTGAATATTCATTTGAGGACTTATGGCTCCGCTTATTTTATTAAATAATATTCTTTATTTTATTAAAGAATAATGTTTCGATAATCAAACTTATTTTTTTATTATTTAAATAAAGATCGTATATCTTTGGTTATTTATTATTCATTTCAAGTATAAGTTTTAAAACTTCTACTTCAATTATTTTTATAAGAATTATCCTTTTGGGAATATTATTTAAATAATAATATTCAGATATTTTCTAATATATCGGGACTGATTTATTTCATTAAATCAGCATTACTCCAAACATTCTTAAAAATGTTTTCCAGTCTTCAAAATTATTTTTAAAAGTTAGAGCGGATCCCAAAACTCATTTTTATATTTAAGATCTTTCTTTCGAAGGGGATTTAAATACTCGCTCAAAACCTGAGGGATCTGGCTCAGTGGTGTATTTTACATTCGCAACGAGGTTGCTGTTTTGAGAAAACATCTTGATTACTTGCCCATCTTCGGGAAGTAAGTTCATCTATTTGAGTCGACATAAGCAACATGGGCTCAGCGGGCGTCCATGAAAGTGTAAGTGGCTCGGTGGGAGTCCATCAAATGCGTAAGTGGCTGAGTGGCAGTCCAGCATAAGGCCCTATTGCGGCCAGGGTGATGACCAGTGGGGAATTCATCCATCTACTAGTAGAAAAGGTGACTTAATTGGTATCTTTGCCTGATCAGGAAGATATCAGGTTTATGCCAAGGTTTTCTCCTTTCCAAATTTATTGGATATTGCAACTCTATTTATAATTTTCATAACAGAGGTTTTCAAGGAGTGTATGAAATGTATATATATATATAGGTGTATATATATATCGGGACTTAATGAAGTATCTCGTAACTTTATTATTTATAATGAAATTTCAAAGATTGAATCTATTCAATTCTTATCTTGTAGTCTCATCTATGTGATGAACTTTTGAAACGGATTATACCTTGAACGGTGGTAATTCAAGTAGTATTCGGAAAAGATATAAGTATATTGGAGTATCTTGTAACTTCATCTTTTAAACTTATATCTAGTAAATGATTATCTTATGCATGTCAAAGATTTTCAGAAAAACGTTGAGACAAGGATAGATATATGAGATCACCTTACAACGATATTTTTATATAGTTATAAACTGAAACTATGTGTGTATTATGCATGGCATAGTATTTCAAAGATTTTGAAAAGTATATATGTATATACTGAATATTTTGCGACTTGGTCGCGTTAAGATATCAACTTGGTTCATTTCTTCTTAACCAGGACTTTCTTGAGTACTATGAGAATGCTCATATATTGTAAATCATTATACATATTATTTTGGTGGGCTTGCTGCTCACCCTTGCTTTCTTCTTCATCACACAACAACAGATAGAAAAGATGAACAGGACCAAGCTTCCAATTCGCAAGCGGTTAGGAAACGTTCCTCAGTTTTCTGGAAGCATTGATGCCGCCGTAGCTGAGGTAGGAACTACCAATAGGCTAGGCTTTCAACTATTGATGAACCAGACTTATGTATATTATGAATTGTAATAATGGAAAAGAATATGTAAATTATTCAAAAACCCTTTTGAGGTGAAATGGTTTATAATTGTGGAATAAAATGACTTGTGTTATTTTTGGATATTTATCTCTGAGACTATAACTTGCGGTGTGTGTGTATACTGTGGGGTCACAGTACGCAGTAGTTGGTTGATTATTAAGATTAAGTATTATTAAGGGAAATGGAACTCGTGACAACCCGGATCCCCGACCCCGGATTTGGGGGTGTTACAGGAATGGTATCAGAGCTAAGCGTTATAAACTCATAGATGATATGACGTTAAAATAATAAGTTCACTAAGATAATAAGAACTCTTGCCAAGTTCATAGTCGGACTACCTAACGTAGTACTGACAGTTAAAACCCTTATGGGAACCCTTATAAATATCGTGATAGAAGTGTAGTTCGTTATCGTATATGGTAGCGGGACTCCGAACCTTGAGGTTGAGGAGCAACAACGCGATGATGTTTTATTACTTATTGGAGATCAGATTATGGATCCGATAGAGCGTCCTAACGCGGGACTGGATGATGTTCATATTGAGAATGTAGCGGTTGAGGATGTTGTCCTAGAAGGGATTGTTGCTGAGAAGAATCCCGTGGAGGATCCTGACAAGAATGAATAAAGGACAACTGAGGAATTGATGACTATGGTTAGGGCGACTACCAGAGGTAGGATTGGCCGGTTACTACCGGAGGTTTGTTCAAGTTCGTAAAGATAGTAGCCCCTTTAACGCGGCTTACTCGTAAGACTGAGAAGTTCGAATGGACAGAGAAATGCGAGAACAGCTTTTAAGAACTGAAGCAAAGATTGGTGGCGGCCCCTATGATGGCGTTGCCGGATGGAAAAGGAGATTTTGTGATGTGTAGTGACGCTTCGCATAAGGAAGTAGGGTGCTTTTTATACAGCACAACAAGGTAATCACGTACGCGTCAAGACAATTAAGGGAATATAAAAATTCGATATCCTCACCCATGAGCTTGGGCTCGTGGCAATAGTTTGCCCTAAATATTTGAGGCACTACTTGTATGGAGAGAAGTGCAAGATTTACACAAGCCATAAAGAAAGAGCTCAACATGCGCCAGAGCAGGTGGTTAGAGCTAATCAAGGATTACGATTATGAGATTCTTTATCATCCAGGGAAAGCCAAAATGGTGGCTAATGCCCTTAGTATAAAAGAGAGACTCAAGATGAAAAATTATTTGGGAGAGTTGATAAGAGATTTTGAGAAAATGGAAATAGAAGTGAAGGTAACCGGAGCCGGTACCGAAAAGCTGTTTGAGATTGTAATGCAACTCGAATTATTGAAAAAGATCATATTGTGCCAAGAAAAATTGATGAATGAAGGCAGAGAGCCAATGACTGGAGAAGAGATTAATACCGAGAAAGATGATAAGGGAATAATGAGGTGTTCCTATAGAATTTGGGTTCCAAATGTTCAAGAGCTTAAAGATGAAGATCTTAGATGAAAGCTAGTTTGAGGAATAAGATTTAGAGCAAACCCTGAACGTGATAGTCAGGGAGGTCGCCATCAAGATAGAAGGAACCCATTACATAATGAAGTGGAAAATGAGGATTTAAAACATGTAGGATGACCCCGATTATGGGGAGGAGGAGGGAACTTTTAGACTAAGGAAACAGTAGTCGAGTAAGGAAAGGAGACCCGAGACGGTACTCCTATATGGCAATTCATGGACCTGTCTAAAAAGAACTTAGACTATTATCCCCAACCACCACCCTGAGGAGGCAGTGCAGTGGGAAATTCTTTCAGGACCTTTAAGTCGCTAAGCTCTCAGAGTTCCAAGGAACAAGCGAACCCAGTAGAGGCGAGAACCTGGCCAAAGGAAATATAGGAATCATTTGAGATTCTAAATGATGGACGAATCAGAAAAGACTGTTTTTGTCACTTACCCTCCTAAGAGAGAGGCCACCCGCTGGTGAAAGACCAAGAAAAGCATGGAGCCAGAGGTTAGAATAAACTGATTAAAGTTCAGTCAATTGTTTTCGGGAAAGTAATTCCCAAGGTTATGGAGATAGTGTAAAAGCTTTAGAGCCAGAACAAAGGCGGACGAGTATGATGAATTATGAAGCTAAGTTGTAAAAGTTGCCAAGATTCGTTTGGATGACAAGAATCCCAGAACGACGTGATGTTTGAAGTCAATGAGTAGTGGGTTCATGAAATGATTGTAATAGAAAAGAAAATAAAAAGAAACTGAAGTGGAAAGGAAAATAAAGACAATAGAGTTTGAGGAATGATAAGGGAGTTGGGTATGAGAAAACCCTAAAGACTCGTAGCAATAGAAATAGAAAAGTATGTATTCGTCAGGATGAGGGTGATTCACCATAAGTTAAAGTTGATGGTTGAAGGCATAAGAGATACATATATTTTATCCCCTGTAAGTTGGGAGGATTCGATGAAACCTTGAGATAGTTCGAAGGATGAATAATGAGACGCGGATAGACTGAGGAGACAAGAAAGTAAGAAATTAGGAAAATTGAATGAAGGAAGTGACCTTCAAGAATGTGAAGTGTAAGACCGGTGGCATGATACCCAGATTGGGAGACGCCAGGTATAAAAGACATCCCAATATTGAGATGACTGTTGAGATAAACAACAAAAGTAAATGAGGAATTATTAAGAAGAAGTTCACGTTGAACAAGACCAATATCTTCCAGAACATCCTTGTTATCGTTACCAAATTAGGCAAGAAAAGCGGATAACCATTGTTATCTTTTGGAGGCCATATTGATTGACCTTATTTTGAATACAGATGTTATTGTGAAATTGGTATAGACTATCGAGATGTGAATGATTGAATAAGATACCCTTATCAGGGATATATGACTTGATTTATCCATGTAAGGATGCAAGTACCTTTTTAAAGATGGAATTAAGGACATAACCTCAATAGCTTGAGATGAACCATGGGGGATGCATAAAGGATGGTATTTCACCCTTAATAGGGACATTATGAGTTTGGGTGGTATGGAACGAAGGACTAAGGTAACAACAACCTTTAAAGATCAGTAGAGAAATTTTTTAGAAGTACATATACAATGGTTCTAGTATTAGTAAATGGTATTTGATATGCCATGTACCTAGGGAGTACAGGATGAAGGATTTAAGGATAACTTTAGAGGTTTTACAAGAGAAGGGTAATATTCAAAGTTCTCAAGAATATAAATTTTGATGAAGGAAATATGATGTAATAATAATAATGCCAAGTGGGGCACATGTTATACCATGAGAAAGTATAGATTGACCCAATGAGGGTTGAGATTGGTGAAAACAAGAAGGACCCAAGATACGAGACGTCCTAAGTACGATCAAGAGTCAGCCATGATAATGTTTACATTTAAAGACTAAGGCAGTGACTTATGGAAAAATGGTGATTTTTTTTTCACAAGGACTTAAGAAAAGCATTTTCACATAAGCAATGATTTGAAATGAGGTAGAAAATTTAGTGAAGGTGGTTAAAATGACATTGATTGTAAGGAAATATTACTATCAGGAAAGGCCAAAGAGGTGGCCGACACTTTAAGTGTAAGAAGACAATTATCGGCGCTCGTGCCAGAGGAATACAGTGGTAATGGTTAAAGCCGTGAAGATTGTATTATGGTTTGAAAGATTGACATTCTTTCTGATGATTGTGCGATACTCAACCGTGATAGTAGTTTGGTAAAGATTTAATTTATGAAATCGCCATGAGTGGGCTATCTATCTTATAAGGTCATATCTTGAGATAAGCCAGGACCATGTTACGAAAGGACTAAATGAACCTTTGAGCTTCATGTCTCCTAATAAATACATATGGTTAATAATGGTATTAACCTACTATCGTTGCTTTTATTGAAACTCTTCTGCAATTTTATCTGCTTCATGTCATATATATGCCAAGTTCAGGAGTGTTCTTCATGAATCATGGAATGGTGATTATGTTGCCTCCTTAGAAGAATTCGATACGACATGTATGGACTCCGTATGGTTAGCTATTAAGATTTCATAGAAAATGAATGACTACAGTAGGTCAGTGGTGGACCATAGTAATGCAACAATGATTCTGCGAGTAATGAGCCGATTACAGCCGTGAGAGTTGTATTGGAATGGATGTTGAGATTGAGTACCCCTAATGGGGTCGTGTTGATATATAAGTTATCATTGATAGACTACCTAGTGGAGTATTTACATATTATATATTTATTCCCTCTTATGAATAGAGAGTCGTATTACTATATGAGGAAGGTTGCAGTGCAAGCATAGAATTCTAGTAACAATGATGTCTAGAATGAAATCCCTTATTCGAGTTTCGATGTTGAGGGAGTTTCAAAAGTGAGTGTTTATGAGCTCGAGCAAGAGAATGGATCCATGGAACGATGGACGGAATAGTAAATAATTAGGCATGTGAAATGCGATGCTATAATACTTGATGTTGATATATATACGTATATGTTTTGTTCTCCTATGATAAACCTCTATAGTTCAGGGGTAGATTCCAAGCCAAATATTTTATGGCAGTATATTTTATATATATACAATTCTCTTTAATTCATTCTTTTCTCTCCTTTTCATTTTGTATAAGCTGAGAAGAACAACCCTTCCAGAAGGGGAGGTATTGCCGAATGACTATCTATCTGTGTGATAGAAGCCTAGTAGGATACCACATGTTGTTTAATTGCTTGTCAAGTACTAAAGGCTGGCCACCTTCTGTACTAACTATGCGATATAACAAGTGTTCATGATCATAGTGATCTCTCAATAAATTCTTTTACTTCTATACGATGGATCAAGCTTTCAAAGATAGAAGCAACTAGAAAGGAGTAGTATTAGTGCGGTGGTATTCCGAATCTAACACGTTCGTGATACTAAGGTTGACGTGGTTATTAAAAGGTTATAAAACTCTAGTGAGTAAAGGTATATCTAGAATGGTATTCTGTACTGAAGATAGTAACGCTTACGGACAAGAAAAGAAGGAGTATTGAGAAGCAAAAGCTATAATGCTAGAAGGTATGATGAGGGTCTATACAATAAACTTGAAAGAATTTGGAACGATCACTTAACACGGATTGAGTTTTCTTACAACGATAGATGATATGTCAGTATTGAGATGTCGCCTTATGAGATCCTTGAGGGAAGACAATGTTGATCTCCCTTATGTTAGGATGAAGTTATAGAGCGCAATATGCTCGGACCCGCAGTAGTCCAAAGGACCAAGGATATAATAAATCTAATCAGAGGACGACTGGTAGTAGCCCAAGATGGACATAAGAAGTATGTTGAATTGACACGAAAGGACAAAGAATAGGAAGTAGGAGACCTAGTGCTGTTATAGGTATTCCCTTGGAAGGGATTAATGAGGTTCGGAAAGAAAGGGAAACTAAGCCCAAGATACATTGGACCTTTTGAGATACTAAGACGGATTGGGAAGTTGGCTTACGAGCTAGCCTTACCCCCGAACCTACAATAAGTTCATAATGTGTTCCATGTGTCAATGCTAAGGAAGTATCATCAGGATGCCAGACACATAGTGGAGTATGAGCAGGTGGATATGCAACCAGATCTGACTTACGTGGAGAAACCAGTAAAGATTATGGATAAGAAGGAGCAGATGCTTCGGAACAAAGTGATCAAGCTAGTCAGAGTGCTATGGCAGAATCATAATATGGAAGAATCAACTTGGGAACTAGAGAGCGCAATGCTAGAAAAGTACCCCCATTTATTTTCTATTTGATTCCGGGACGAAATCCTTTTAAGGAGGGGATACTGTAATAACCCCAAAAAAAATTTGAACTTTTTGTAGCCCTTATGAATAGTGTTTTTACTGATTATGTTGAATAAGAAAACTTTTTATGCCACACTATGTAGGGGTTCTTCTATTGTTATTCTGAGATCTTATTAGTATTCTATATGGTATATAAGTGTATGTAAAGATCGTCAGAATTCAAATTCGAACACTTTGATTTTTCCCGAAAATCCACCAGATACCGAAAGAATTGAGTATAAGGTAACAGGATAAAAAGGATTTAAATTCAAGGATTTTAAGAGAGGATCATAAAAGGAATATAATGTATTGAGAAAGGTTAAGGGAACCCAAGTAATAAGATCCCGGGTATGATCCTTCAAACGATAAACGAGAACGAAAGTTAAGTGAACCGTATGACAGAGCAGCGGTCATTAGGCAAGTAATTAGGAGTTAATCAAAGATGTTAGTAATGATGATGTCATCAAACCAACAAGAAGAGGACAAGTATGGGGAGATGACATGAGAATGATGACCTAAGCATGACAAAAAGAAGTGTGTTGTTGGTTGATTGTGAACCACACAAAATTTACCATGATAACAATCTAATTAACAAACAAAGTGGATCAACCAAGCCAAAAACAAATCATAACATCAAAAAACACAACACACTTCCATTTTCAAGGAGAGCTCACGGCTTCTTCATTTTTTTCAAAGAAGAAAATTCAAAATCCAAGATCCAAGCATTGTTAAATTGTGAGGTAATTATCTAAGGTTCCTTGTACATAGATATAGATATCCTATAAGTTTAAGCTTCAAATTCCTTTATAATCTCTTCCTATAATTTATGGAAGAAGATAGTGAATAGTGTTTTTCAAGAACTTGAAATTTTGATCTTGTGTTTTTGTTTAGATAAAGCTTTAGTAAGGATTTTCCAAGGTTGTTCCAAGCTCCTTAGTTACTCTTACTCACCAAGGAAGGTATAATCTCATACCCTAGCCCTACTTTTGTATATTTAGGGTTTTTGTGGTTGGTATGGTTCATGAGAAGCATGGTTATTGAATATTTAGAGATTAGTTGGTTTTATGATATTTTTGGAGTTGTAAATCTTGATTATTAGTTAATGAACTTAAGTAAGCTTTTAGTTCATGATTGAGAAGTAGTACAAATTGGAGAACTTGAGGTGTTGGGGCTGTTGTAGTATTGTATGGATGAAGTTTGGTTGTAGTAATGATTGTGTATTGATTGTGGATTGATTTGGAGTAGGATAAAATTTGGTAATCGCGTAAACATAGCCGTCGTAATGCCCGATTTACTTTAGTCTGTTTTTGTTCTTAACATCAGAACCCGTGAACTCACTGTTAGGTTTTGACCATTGCCATGATTAGATAGTTCATGTTACGTGCTTCATTTTGATATGTGATTCGCTTGAATCCGATGTACGGTTTAGGAGAAAGGACCGTTTTAAGTAACGGCGTTTCGCGAACGAACCATTACCCCTCGCCTTACTTTGAAACATTGGTTAAGGCCCTTAAATGACTAATTGGAGTATGAAACAATTATGTAAAGTGGGTTAGACAGTTGGTAGGGTACTCACGAAAGAATCATCTTAAAACCCTTAATGGTTAATTTACTAAAAATGGTAGAGCCGAGTGTACTCGAGCGACTTAAGTGAATCGTTAAGCGCAAAAGCGAGCGTTAGAGTCTAGTTGGTTAAAGTATAGATTCTTAAGCGACTTTGGTTTAATTCCAACTTATATGTTGCTTATAGGTTACCAGGCTCGTCCCAGGCCTTTTACCACCCTCAGTCGCTCAGGCAAGTTTTCTACCCGTTATACTGTTGTTGTGATGTAAATATATGTATATGCATTATCTTGTGATAAGTGCATGATTGTTATTAGCAAATTTTGCGATATATTGGAGCATGCTGATATAGTATATATGCATGTCTATTTCGTAATCTTGATATCTAATTGTTGATTCAATTGCTTATAAGTTGCATAATACCTATGCTAGAGATAAGCAGTAGTTGCGTATACCCTTAGTAAAGGGGACCCAAAGGTTAACATTTTTCTAAACCGGGAGTCGATGTTCCCGAGTATAATATATATATATATATAATTATAATTATATATATATATGAATAGTTTTCAAAACCATTAATCGAATAAGGTTTATTCGATAACTTTATTTTAATTAATGAATATTAGTTTGAATATTCATTCGAGGACTTATGACTCCGTTTATTTTATTTAATGAATATTATTTTGAATATTCATTTGAGGACTTATGGCTCCGCTTATTTTATTAAATAATATTCTTTATTTTATTAAAGAATAATGTTTCGATAATCAAACTTATTTTTTTATTATTTAAATAAAGATTGTATATCTTTGGTTATTTATTATTCATTTCAAGCATAAGTTTTAAAACTTCTACTTCAATTATTTTTATAAGGATTATCCTTTTGGGAATATTATTTAAATAATAATATTCAGATATTTTCTAATATATCGGGACTGATTTATTTCATTAAATCAGCATTACTCCAAACATTCTTAAAAATATTTTCGAGTCTTCAAAATAATTTTTAAAAGTTAGAGCGGATCCCAAAACTCATTTTTATATTTAAGATCTTTCTTTCGAAGGGGATTTAAATACTCGCTCAAAACCTGAGGGATCCGGCTCAGTGGTGTATTTTACATTCGCAACGGGGTTGCTGTTTTGAGAAAACATCTTGATTACTTGCCCATCGTTCGGGAAGTAAGTTCATCTATTTGAGTCGACATAAGCAACATGGGCTCAGCGGACGTCCATGAAAGTGTAAGTGGCTCAGTGGGAGTCCATCAAATGCGTAAGTGGTTGAGTGGCAGTCCAGCATAAGGCCCTATTGCGGCCAGGGTGATGACCAGTGGGGAATTCGTCCATCTACTAGTAGAAAAGGTGACTTAATTGGTATCTTTGCCTGATCAGCAAGATATCAGGTTTATGCCAAGGTTTTCTCCTTTCCAAATTCATTGGATATTGCAACTCTGTTTATAATTTTCATAACAGAGGTTTTCAAGGAGTGTATGAAATGTATATATATATATATAGGTGTATATATATATATCGGGACTTAATGAAGTATCTCGAAACTTCATTATTTATAATGATATTTCAAAGATTGAATCTATTCAAATCTTATCTGGTAGTCTCATCTATGTGATGAACTTTTGAAACGGATTATACCTTGAACGGTGGTAGTTCAAGTAGTATTCGGAAAAGATATAAGTATATTGGAGTATCTTGTAACTTCATCTTTTAAACTTATATCTAGTAAATGATTATCTTATGCATGTCAAAGATTTTCAGAAAAACGTTGAGACAGGGATAGATATATGAGATCACCTTGCAACGATATTTTATACAGTTATAAACTGAAACTATGTGTGTATTATGCATGGCAGAGTATTTCAAAGATTTTGAAAAGTATATATGTATATACTGAATATTTTGCGACTTGATCGCGTTAAGATATCAACTTGGTTCATTTCTTCTTAACCAGGACTTTCTTGAGTACTATGAGAATGCTCATATATTGTAAATTATTATACATATTATTTCGGTGGGCTTGCTGCTCACCCTTGCTTTCTTCTTCATCACACAATAATAGATAGAAAAGATGAACATGACCAAGCTTCCAATTCGCAAGCGGTTAGGAAACGTTCCCCAGTTTTCTGGAAGCATTGATGTCGCCGTAGCTGAGGTAGGAACTACCAATAGGCTAGGCTTTCAACTATTGATGAACCAGACTTATGTATATTATGAATTGTAATAATGGCAAAGAATATGTAAATTATTCAGAAACCCTTTTGAGGTGAAATGGTTTATAATTGTGGAATAAAATGACTTGTGTTATTTTTGGATATTCATCTCTGAGACTATAACTTGTGGTGTGTGTGTATATTGTGGGGTCACAGTACGCAGTAGTTGGTTGATTATTAAGATTAAGTATTATTAAGGGAAATGGAACTCGTGACAACCCGGATCCCCGACCCCGGATTTGGGGGTGTTATATTATTTATTTCTCGTATTTCAAATATTTGTGTACTTGTATCTAATTGATAAATATTTTAGCAGACTTATATTGATAAATTGTTTGAAAATAATTTAACCATAATTGGTTAAGTTATGAATAAAATATTACAGCATAATTTTGATCTAACTGACTGAGACTTTATCAATTCAATGATAAATGATTCAATTATAATAAATCAAAGTTGTGATTTATTAATTTTAGTGAACTCTAAATTATTGAATATTTCAAGGGGTTCATTAAAATTAATTTGATAATGGTAGCATAATTTATTTCATAAAATTACAATATTATCAAGTAAATGATAACAATTGTATAATTATGAATAAAATTATGAATTATCAATGAAATGGATTTTAAATAATTCAATATTTAAAGAATTCATTTAGTTGATATTTTAAGTTGTAGCACAATATTTGTTTTAATCTTATTATTGTTTTTCTGAAAAGAAGAATTTTAATAAAATAATAAACATAATTATTTGTGAAAATTAAAAGGTTTGATATTTACATGGATTATTTTTTATGTAACTTGCGACCTTTTGTTTTTGAGTGTCGCAAGTTAGAAGCTAGAATTCTAATTTATCTAACTTCCAACCTGCAACCATAGTAAAGCAATTAGTCGCAGGTTGATATCAAAATATGCCCATTTCCTAACATGCGACCTTGTTTACTGGTCGCCAGTTAGCACTTAAAAATATTCTAAGTTCCTAACCTACGACCTTGTTTGGTCACCAATTAGCACTTAGAAATATTCCAAGTTCCTAACCTGCGACCTTTAACACTAGTCGCAAGTTAATACTTAACCTTTTTGTTTTGTTGTAGGCTGTGTGTATATATATATATATATATGTTTGACAGTCGCAGCTTAAGAATATACACACAGCAGTTCTAAGAGAAAGAAAAAGACAAAGTTTTTTTTTGATTAAAATACTTCCCAAACCCTGTCAAAATTTCATTTTATTATCAAATTCGTGTTGCCCATAACTAGACCTCTACATAGACTGTAAAAACAAATGTTTTCACCAGTTGAAAAGAGAGATCTGCGATTGTGGATGCTTTGACTTAAGGCACTGTTTGGTTGTAATCTTTAATCAATTAATTCACTAAGTCGTTTGGTTCTCTAGGGCTTTTTAATAGTAGTTGATTATTCAATATTTTGTGTGATTGATATTAGTTAATTGCTTTAATTTTCGTGCACGATCAATTTGTTTTGTAATCGAAATTTTATTTTATTTTTTTTTTTAAAAAATGGGAGATAATATTAAGATTTTAAAAACAAATTTTGTCTCGGTTATAAAACGTGATCCAACTCAGTTTGGTGATTTTGAAAAATGGATTAGTTTTCTGAACGAGCATTCGATTGTGCATTATGCTTTGGTTACTAATATCCAACTGAATGTTGAGCTCCTCAGATACATTCACAGTATAGAACAAGACTTATCAGATGACAACAGGCTAGGATTCTCTTTTCTCATTGGTGATGAAACAATACAAATTACTGAGGATGACCTTAATGAACATCTATAACTTCCTCGAGATAATTTTGATCATTCACCAGATGAAGGGGAACTGATTAATTTCTTCAGAGACATCCACAACACCATGCCAAATGACACTATTCCCAAACACTTCAACAAGAGCCATCTTACAAAACCCTGGAACTTATTATTTAGTATTCTATCATTCTGTCTGTCTCCCCGGACTGGTGGATTTCATGGAATAACACAATTCATGAGGGAAGTTGGTGTAGCTGTTGCTAGTAATCTTCGAATCAACTTTGGGCGTGATGTTCATGAGAGAAATTCTGGAGAACCAAGCTCAACACCAAGAACACATTCTCTATGTCAGGTTTCTCCAGATTGTTCTAAATGGTAAGCTCACAGAAGCTCGGAAAAAAATAGTTCTCAGTGAAGACATGGAACCATCTGCGGAATTGACCTTCAAACTGGTGGCTACCCTGATAAGAAAGACTCATTATTCTAACAACAACCCCATTTATGTGATGGACTTCATGCAATAATTCTTTGACTCCATTGTTGAAGCACCTGTCTCTGAGTTTGAAGAAGCTCAATCCCTGAAAATCAAGACCTTGATGCTGTGAATGAGGATGCTGCAAGAGTAGAGGCTGAACATGAAGCAGATCCTCAGCCTAATCCTGATGCTCAACTAATGATTGTTGACCAAGAACCTGTAGTTGCTGAACAGACTGAAAAGGTTTCTCACCTAAAGTTGTTGAACATCAAGTGAAAGCTGAGTCAGATCAATCAGAAATAAATGTTTACAATCCAGACTTCTTAGGTATGAATGAATCTTCAAATTGCACTACTTTTGATGATTTAATTGATATTGATTCACTTAATCTTGCTGAATTTCACACACAACTTGCTCGAGAGCAATTACTATCAGGAGGAAATGAGTTTATTTTCTCGCAAATTCATAACCACCCTCTAGAGAAAATACACACATCTCAAACTCTCTTAGCCCAAACCTTGGAGTTTAGTGATCCTATGAGTGTATAGGGAGAAACTGCACACGATGCAGCAAATAAGGAAGGTACGTTGAGTGAACCCACAGCTCTGTCTCCCACGAAGTAAAGCAGTATCCCCCCTGAGACAACTGTAACCTCCCATGTATCTTTCCAAAAGGATACAATGGTTGAAAAGGCACATAAACAGTTACTTGATCCATCTTCTCAACAAGGTGGTTCTATTAAAATTCGCCCATCGGCCACGACATCCTATAATGAGTCAAACACACTCTCAAATATTCAAGCTCTTGAAGATTTAAATGAGTCGATTAGAAGATCACTATTTGGTGAGGAAGTATTGACGGAAACAGTGAATTCAACCATATTACGGTTAGAATATCATGTTCAAGGTCCTTCAATGGATCAACTGCCTTCATAGATGTTAAGAGAGAGTGCTGTAATCACTGCCACATCTAGCACAACACTTACCTCCCCAGGACTAATAAACCTGGATGCATATGCGGATAGGAGATCCGACATAGGTGCAGATCGACAACCCATTGGAGATGAACCAGATTCAACTAGTGAGCCTACAGGGAAAGTGTCTTCACTGACACTAGAGGAAGCTGAGGAACAGATGCCACATATGACGGCCTTAGTGATCCTCCCAGAGATTCCAACTCTGGACCTGTCATCTAATGATGACATAAAACTTGTCTTGAACAAGGATCGGGACTCGCGAATTCCCATTGCACCACTGCTGACCTCCTCAAGGATGGCCCCAATATTTTCTGCAGGTACATCTTCTAGATCTCAAAGCTATGAGCGGAGTGTATCCGTGAGGGTGAGTGAAACACAAATCCCTAAACTGAGTGACAGAGTGTTGAGTGATACACTACAAGAATCCCGTGAGACACCTACCTCCCAAACCACACCTATAGACATGTTAAAGTACGTAACGAAATCTTACCTTGAAGAGCAGTTAGCATTTAAAGATAGCTATCTCAAAGAACAACTGGCTCTCAAGGATCAATATCTCAAGAATGAACTGTCTGTCAGGGATCATCAGATTGCATGTCTTTCAGAAACTTCAACAGGCATTATTTACTAGCTTACGGGAATTCGTGGAGCAATCTCTCTCTCATTCTGGAAAGGGAAAGGCAATTGCCAATACTGAGCCAAAGATCTCCGTTAACAAGTAAGCGACAATCCCCGTCTCCACTGAAATAGCTCTTTCCAGTACTGGGCCAAAGATCTCAGTCAGCAAGCAAGTGTCTGTTTCAGAACCATCTTCTCAAGAGATCCCTATCTTGATCGTGCCTGCTCAATCAACCCCAGCTCTGAAGGATAACACAACTAAGGGGATAAATGGGTGGAGCAAAAAAATAGATGTAGCTGTGAACTTAATTCAGGATGCTTTTCAAACAGCTGACTCTGGATATGATGAGTTTGGAGATAAGATTCAGGAAGAAAAGGAAGAATAGGAGAGGATTGATGAAATGGTGCTATTAAAATCAAGACATGTTGCTGAGAAGAGTCTTCCAACTCAGGGGGAGCAATCAACATCAAAACAAGATCTCCTAAGTAAAGTCATTACATCTCAATGGGATCTTCTGTCAGAGATATATGCTCCAAAGCCCCTATTCTCAGAGTATGAGCTGGAGGAAGGAGAAATAGACGAGAGCGATATTCCTAAGGGTTTTGAACCCAGAGCTGAAGAAGTGATGACGGAAGAGGGAAAAGGTATATCTGAGGACGAAGAATTTGAAGATGAAGATGTTTTCTTGGATGACTGTTTGTTCTATGGATTACCGGAAAAGTTCAATCGATCCTATCAAGAAATTCAAGGAGATATTGAAAGATCAAGAGTTAGAGTACATAGAGCAATACAGAGAATGGAAGCCAGAGAAGCAAGGGAATCATATCTTCGGGCTAATAGGAGAGGAAGTGAATGGGATGAGATCAAAAAGAAAATGGACAAACCTGAAAGCTATCATAAACCAGACCCTGACAATAGGAATCTTCTAAACACTGTAGAGAAGTACAGAGTGGATTATCCAAATATTCATGATTTCTATGATCAGTTCAATAGGATAATCACTGGCACCACTGTGAATATTCTAAAAAATGGATGGAAAATCACTGTCAACCACATAGATGGACTCCAAATGAAGATCTCTACTAGTGTGCTAAAGAAGCTAAATATAGTGGAACTGTTTGTCTTAGCATCAAAAATCCCTTAGTTGAAGTCGAATGAGAATGAATACTTCAGAGACAAACTTCAGAAGATGATGATGGATGTATCTCCTCAAGCATTCTTCTCTCCCTTTATGATCAAAATATTTGCAGATGGCAGAATGCAGAACATCACCATGTCTGATCAACATATAAGATCCATTCGTTATCTACAACTCTTTCTTGGAAAGTCAACTTAGGAGAAAAAGAGCAAAACTGGAAGCACCAGGAGTCAAAAGATCAGATGCAGACGTTAAAGCTGCTGAAGTTCTATATGCTTACAGGCTTAATGATAAAATGATTAGGGATTCAAAGAAGGACATGAAGGAACTTAACAGAGCTTATGATGAGATGGTGCTTATCAATGGAGAGCTAGAGATTAATCTTCTAAAAGATAGTGAACCTATCATCAGCACTAATAGTGAAGGGGAACTAGTCTTTGAGATTAATAAAGCAAAGATTAAGATCAATGATTTCAGAATACGCGGATCAGAAGCAATACATCAAGCCTTGATGGATGTTAAACTCTTCACATGTAAGAAGGACACGATTGCTTTGATTCCAATCATAAAGATACTTGATAAGGTGGTGGAAGAAGAATCGATCAACGACACCAAAAGAGTACGAGGACATCCTAAAAGGATAACAGTCTTCGTAATATCAAAAAGATTTACAATGTTGTTTGAACTTGTTCCTAAGTGCTCCAAAGTCAAATATCTTTAGATGATGCTTAATGAACTGAATAATCCACGTCCCATTAATGCACTTGAAATAGAAGCTCGTGATTTGGTCCAAGCTAGGCTAGATGACATTCTGAATAGAAGCAAAGGATCATCTCTCCCATATTCAACAAAATCAACAGATCTTAAAGGAAAGCTCCCAAGAAAAAGTCTGTTCAGACTCAATCCACTCAAGAAGAAGAAGGCAGTCAAGGCAAGAAGCTCAAGAAGATAAAGACAAAGAAGACCTGGATAATTTGTTCAGTCTAGAGGAACACTTCTTTGTAATTTATAATTTAAGAAATCTGAAATTGATTATGTAATCCATAATGTATTTAATATCTTTATCTGTTTTGAGGGTGTACTTTTTCTTATTGTCAGCTGAGTTATCCTTAGGGATTTGCTTGTCGAAATTAACAATCAAATAGGGGGAGATTGTAAAGCATAATATAATGTAACATATAATCGAGGAATTATAACTCAACATGAAATAGAAACAGATAAACAATATTAAATTATGAAGCACATGAACCCTAAAGATGAAGACAAGATAAATACAAAGAATCAAATGATGCAAATGACTCTCTAAGTCCACAATCAAGTCATGGGAAAAAATTCATTAACATGTTCAAGCATCTATAAAGAATATGTTAGATATATTTGATAATGTCATGGCTAATATGTCTTATGTTTAGCTTTCAGATCTTGTGTGAACAGGATAGATCAGTACTTAACTATTGATCAGTACTTATACTGGAAGTCAGGACTTAAGGATATCAGTACTTATATTATCAGGAGATAATCATCAGAAGATAGATATCAGAACTTAAGTGCTGAAGGACAATCAGATAAGGACAGTAGCTGATTAAAGGAAAGAAGATAGAGATAAAACATAAGAAGAGATATGCATGAAGAAGGAATTCCGTGAAGAATGGAATACTTGGAATAGAAGATATCTGATTGATATATTTTAGGAAGCAGAATTATATTCCATATCAATTAGCGATTATCTTGTAACTGTGTAGTATATAAACACAGGCATAGGGTTTACACTATAAGTGTTATCATTATCAAAGTTATTATTCTTTATAACCCTAGCAGCTCTCGTGATATTTGTTCATCACTGAGAGGTAACAGTTCCATATTGTAACAGAGTTTATTGTTTCAATAAAGTTTGTTTTCTGTTCGATTTGAGTGTACTATACACTGTATTCACCCCCTCTACAGTGTGTGTGTGACCTAACAATTGGTATCAGAGCCTATCTGTTAACTTACATACAGTTAAAGATCCAAACACAATCATGTCGGACACAGAAACTCCAACTAAGCCTACCACAACTGAGGAACCACCAAAGACACAAATTCAGAGTCGGTATGAGACCATCAGAGTCCCCATACTGAGACCATCTGAATATCCCATATGGAAGGTAAGGATGACCATGTTCCTGGAAGCAACAGATCCAGAATACATGGATAGAATCAAGGAAGGTCCTCACAAACCAACCAAACTCGCTGTTGCAGTTGTAGGTGAAGCAGCAACGACCGTACCAAAGGAGAAGAGTGATTATACTGCTGAGGACATAGCATCAATTGCTAAGGATGCTAAGGTACGACACTTACTGCATAGTGCCATTGATAATGTAATGTCAAACAGGGTAATCAACTGCAAGACTGCTAAGGAGATATGGGATGCTCTGGAAACAAGATGTCAGGGAACTGACACAATTAAGAAGAACAGGAAGACAATACTCACTCAAGAGTATGAACACTTTGACTCAAAGACTAATGAGTCATTGAATGATTTATATGATAGATTTGTCAAACTTTTGAATGATTTGTCATTGGTTGATAAAGAGTATGATCTTGAAGATTCAAACCTTAAGTTCCTGTTAGCTCTTCCTGAATGCTGGGATTTGAAGGCAACGACAATAAGAGACAACTACACTCTTGATGAAACAACTCTTGACGAAATCTATGGAATGCTCAAGACACACGAGATGGAGATGGAACAAAGAAGCAAGAGGAAAGGAGGAAAGTCAAGGACAGTTGCTCTTAAGGCTGAAGAAGAATTCCCCAAAGCAGCTTCCTCAAAGAAAGACAAGGGTAAAGCTATTTTCATAAAGTCTGATACTGAGTCATCAAGTTCTGAGAGTGATGATGACTCAGATTCTGAAAGCTTGCCTGAGACTGATGCTGATGAGGAGATGATGAAACTGTGTGCTCTTATGGTGAAAGGAATCACAAAGATTGCATACAGGAAGTTCAGGAAGGGAAAGAAGTTTCCCAGGAAAAGCATAAGTTCTGATAAGAAGAATTTCAGAAGATCTGAAGGAAGAGGAGGAAAGTCTGACAGAGGAGATTACACCAATGTTAAATGCTATAACTGTGGTGAGAAAGGCCACATATCTCCTGACTGCAAGAAGGTAAAGGGTGACAAAGGCAAGGCTCTTGTCACAAAGTAGAAAAGCTGGACAAACACCTCAGACTCTGAAAGTGAGGAGAACTATGCATTAATGGCAAATGCTGATAAAGAAAGTGCTGAGAGCAGTTCTGAAGCTGCTGAAACAAAGGTACCTCAGACTACTTATGCTTTTCATACTGATGATATTAATGAGTTGAGAAGATATCTTAAAACCATATTTGTTAGCTATAGAGATCAAACTTTAACATGTGAAATATTAACTTCTGAAAATCTTGCATATAAGAAAAGAAATGATTTCTTAGAAAAAGAGTTAGTCATATTCCATCAAACTCAGAAGGATAGAGATGATGCTTTTTATGTTAGGGATGAAGTGCTAAAAATGAATGAATCTCTAAAAACTGAGTTAGAAAAGGAAAGAGAGATAATCAGGACTTGGACTAACTCTGGCAGAACAACTCAAAATTTGCTAAGTAGTGAAAATTGGAAAGAGGGCTTAGGTTATGGAGAAAATAAGAATGATAAAGGAACTGAAGAAATTAAGCCTGTTGTTAAGCAAAAGCCAAAGTTAAAACCTGTTAAGTTTGTAACTGTAAAGTCTGATAATGAGAAATCAGAAGTTAAAGAGGAATTAACTTCTGACAAACTAAAACAGGAAAAGACAGCTGAAGTAAACATAGGCTTAATGACAAAGAAGCAGCTTAAGCATAAGCTGAAAGATGTCAAGAATGCAAACAAGGTAAAATCACCTAGGAAAAATAGGAATGGAAAGGAAGGTGTGAATAAAAGCAATGATTATAAACCTGTTCCTGATGCACCTAGGAAAACATGTCATAACTGTGGAAGTTCTAACCATCTGGCTTCTTTTTGCAGGAAAAATAAGAATATTAACTCCTTACCTTCGAAATCAGGAGTTAAGAGTCAGTCAGTTAGATACAAACCACAAAATCCTTGTTTTCATTGTGGTAGTTTATGGCATTCCATTTATACTTGTAAGGAATATCATAGTCTGTACTATGATTATTATCAAATAAAACCTTCTTTGAAGAAAGTTTCCATTGTTCCTTCTAGTATAAATTCTGATTCAAAGTCTGATAATGTAAATTCTGATAAGAAAAATGTTAACATAAACTCTGATGCTAAATCTGCTGCAAATGTTAACAAACTTAATAAGACCAAAGGATCCAAGCAAGTCTGGGTCCTTAAAACTAATAATTAGTGGTCTTTATGATTGCAGGGCAACAGGAAAAATATTCTAGTTCTGGACAGTGGATGTTCAGGTCATATGACTGGAAATAAGGCCCTGCTATCAGACTTTGTGGAGAAAGCTGGCCCAAGTGTTTCTTATGGAGATGGCAACATTGGAAAAACATTGGGATATGGCAATATCAATCTTGGGAATGTCATCATTAAAGAAGTAGCTCTGGTCTCAGGACTTAAACACAACCTTCTGAGTATAAGTCAAATCTGTGACAGAGGTTATCATGTTGATTTCTTTGAAGAACACTGTGAAATTGTGAGTAAATCTAAAGGCAAAGTTGTTCTGAAAGGATATAGACGTGGTAACATTTATGAAGCTAAGCTTTCAACAAGTACTGATGGCTCTACAATTTGTCTGTTAAGTAGAGCATCAATTGAAGAAAGCTGGAATTGGCATAAGAAACTCTCTCATTTAAATTTTAACAATATAAATGAACTGGTCAAGAAAGATCTTGTGAGAGGATTGCCAAACACAGTATTTGCTCCTGATGGTCTTTGTGATTTATGTCAGAAAGCCAAACAAAGAAAATTTTCATTCAAGAGCAAGACTGAATCATCAATTCTTGAGCCTTATCATCTTATACATGTTGATCTATTTGGTCCAGTAAATGTCATGTCTATTGCAAAGAAGAAGTATGCGTTGGTCATAGTGGATGAGTTCACCAGATACACATGGGTGTATTTCTTGCACACAAAAAGTGAAACTGCATCTATCTTGATTGATCATGTCAAACAGCTGGATAAAATGGTCAAAGATTCAGTGAAAATTTTAAGGAGTGATAATGGCACTGAGTTCAAGAATTTGATAATGGAAGAGTTCTGCAAAAGCCATGGAATAAAGCAGGAATTTTCTGCTCCTGGAACTCCACAGCAAAATGGAGTTGTTGAAAGGAAGAATAGAACTCTCATTAAAGCTGCACGTACAATGCTTGAAGAAGCAAAGCTTCCAACCTATTTCTGGGCTGAAGCTGTGCAGACTGCTTGTTTTACTCAAAATGCAACACTCATTAACAAGCATGGAAAAACACCATATGAGATGGTGAAGAAAAAGAAGCCAAATCTGAAATATTTTCATGTATTTGGATGCAAGTGTTTTGTTCTCAAGACTCATCCTGAACAGCTATCAAAGTTTGATCTAAAAGCTGATAAAGGAATCTTTGTTGGATATCCACTTTCCACAAAAGCCTTCAGAGTCTATAATTTGAGAACAAAAGTGGTCATGGAATCTATCAATGTCTCTTTTGATGACAAGAAGATCACTGGTCTTAAAGATTTCGTTGACCATGATCAGCTGAGATTTGAAAATGAAGACTCATATTCTGATACTGAAAAACCTGACAGTCTAAGTCATGATACTACAAACTCTGACGGATTAAACTCTGATGTTATTGAAACTGTGGTGACTACGTTAAAGGAAGATGCACCTATGCAGGGGGAGCATACTCAAGATCCTACCACATCTCAAGAAACATCAGAACATGCATCTGGCTCTTCAAGTTCTGATTCGTCAAGTTCTGATAAGTCAAGTTCTGATAGTGCTGAAAATCTAAATACTGAAGAATCCAACTCAGAGAGCATAGTTTCAGGGGGAGCATCAGAAAATGAAAATGAAGATAGCATGGATCATGGGGGAGCATCCAGTTCTAGAGAAAACATTCCATCTGCAAGGAAGTGGACAAAATCACATACACCTGATTTGATAATTGGAAATCCTGATGCAGGTGTCAGAACTAGAACAGGTACTTCAAATGAGTGTCTATACAATTCTTTTCTCTCTCAGACTGAGCCAAAGAAAGTAGAAGAAGCTCTTCAAGATGCTGATTGGGTGCAAGCAATGCAGGAAGAGTTGAATGAATTTGAAAGAAACAAAGTCTGGACCCTAGTGCCAAGACCAAAGAATAGATCTGTTGTTGGTACAAAGTGGGTATTCAGAAACAAAACTGACAGTGATGGCATAATCACAAGGAATAAGGCAAGGCTGGTTGCAAAAGGATATTCTCAACAGGAGGGAATTGATTATGATGAAACATTTGCACCAGTTGCTAGGTTAGAAGCCATAAGGATATTTTTGTCTTATGCTGCTCACAAAAAGTTTACTGTCTTTCAAATGGATGTGAAAAGTGCTTTTCTCAATGGAGAATTGGAGGAAGAGGTATATGTTGAACAACCTCCAGGTTTTGTAGATACCAAACATTCAAATTATGTCTACAGGCTTGATAAAGCACTTTATGGACTTAAGCAAGCTCCTAGAGCATGGTATGAGACTTTAGCTCAGTTTCTTCTGGAAAGTGGATTCAACAGAGGAACAATAGACAAAACACTGTTCTACCTCAACCATGGAAAGGACTTACTTCTGGTCCAGATTTATGTTGATGATATCATTTTTGGATCTACAAATGATAAACTTTGCAAGAAGTTTGCCAAACTAATGCAGTCAAGATATCAGATGAGTATGATGGGGGACCTTAGCTATTTTCTGGGCCTTCAAGTCAAGCAGAATGAGGAAGGCACTTTTATTTGTCAAACCAAGTACACCAGAAACTTGTTAAAGAAATTTGGAATGCAAGATTGTTCAAGTGCATCCACTCCAATGGCCACTGCAACAAAACTGGATAAGGATACCGGTAAATCAGTAGATATTACTGACTACAGAGGTATGATTGGCTCTCTACTCTATCTAACTGCTAGTAGACCTGATATCATGTATGCTACCTGTCTTTGTGCAAGATTTCAAGCAGATCCAAGAGAACCTCACTTAACAGCTGTAAAAAGAATCTTTAAGTATCTTAAAGGAACAGCTGCTCTGGGATTATGGTATCCTAGAGAATCAGATTTTAAACTAATAGGTTACTCAGATGCAGATTTTGCAGGTTGCAAAATTGACAGGAAAAGCACAAGTGGAAGCTGCCAATTTCTTGGAGGCAGATTGGTTTCTTGGTACAGCAAGAAACAAAAGTCAATTTCCACATCAACTGCAGAAGCAGAGTATATTGCTGCAGGAAGCTGTTGTGCACAGATTCTTTGGATGAAGAATCAGTTACTGGATTATGGGTTAACATATTTCAAAATCCCTATTTACTGTGATAATCAAAGTGCTATTGCTATGACAGGTAATCCAGTTCAACACTCAATGACAAAGCACATCAGCATCAGGTACCACTTCATCAGGGAACATGTGGATGAAGGTACAGTGGAATTGTATTTTGTTCCCACAGATCAACAGTTGGCAGATATCTTCACAAAACCATTATGTAAAGCTACTTTTACAAGATTGGTAAATGAACTTGGAATGGTTTCAGGTTCTTTCTTTAAATCTGCTTAGACTTGTTCTGTGTTATCAGACTTTATGCTCAGTATTTACAGAATTAATCTCATTGTGTATTCTGTGCTTAATTGATAAATGTCTTTAAGTACTGACTGTTGTCTGATATATGTTTCTAAACTCTGATAAGTGATATGTTTGTTCTAGTACCTATTCAATCCTATGAGGATAACTGTGCTAGATACTGACCTAGTAGTCTTCAATAAACAAATGATTCCATGGAAGAAGTAATTATTTCAGTGGAAATCTTATGACACTAGCAAATTCTGATAATTGAGCTTAGTTAAGTTTACTTTGTATATCTTATTACTAAGTCACAAATTAGAATAATGCTACTCATCTGTTAAGTTCTGATACTAGTAAAACTGCTGAGTGCACTAAGTGCTGATAGACCTCTCTTATCAAAAGAAAAAGCAAAAAGATTAAAGAATAAAATCAGGTACTCCTTTGAGATCTAGAGTAAAAATGTGAAAGGGATGACCCAAGTGCATTGCTGGTATTAAGTAAATATGCATTAGAAAAGCAAAATATTTTCTTGGTGACTTTTCACACTCTATGATTACTGGAGAAATACTCTAATAATAGCATAAATTCTGATAAACAGTCGTGACTCACTTACACTGAGAAGCCACTGTAAAATAGAATTTCAAAAGATGCATAAAATTAGCACAAAACAGTTGAGGTGGCCTCAAGCATGAACTCATTCATCAGTAGGTTTCAGGATAATGACAGCTCTTTAGCAAAATTTTAGTTATGCCTTATTTCTAAGATGTACTGAAGTGAATCAGACTTTACTCTTTGTCTGTTATTTAGCTTAATGCACACACTAATCACTCCATCTGAATGATGAAAATTTCTGTGGTGGTCTATGTTATTGTAGATAAACAGTCATTGTGTCATTTTTGCACAAATTCTGAGGACAAGTTCTAGTTACACGTTCTGATGATTCAGTTCTGACGTTCATAACTAAGAACTTGTATGAGGATTTACTAAGATGAGCATTCCTTTTTCGAGTTAAGAAATTATGTTCTGATGACTGTTAAGTTCTGGTATAGGTCTAAGTTCTGATTTCTCAGTCTAATCCTTTACTTGGCTTATCTTTGAATGAAATTTAATAACAGTCTCAGTTTGTACTCGCATATGTTGAAGTGGAAGATTAATAGTCACTATGATTAGGATTAATGGTTTTGTACTTGAACAGTCCACTGTTTCTTGTGTCTTGTGCGGTCTAGACCATGATTCCTCTTTCCAATGACTGTTATTCTTTTTCAAAGTCTAGGGAGACGAGGTAGAATTAATTCTACCTGTCAGCATTAAATATCTTTGCGTCTCTTGGCATTCTTTTGCCTATATAAACAACCACTTCACATCAGTCTTTCCATCACATTCTTCTCACACACTTATCCTCCTTCTTCTGTCAAAAACACAATGGTTCGATACAACATGTTTTTGAACACACAAACCTTCACAATGGAGCTCAGTTGTGCCGACTGGCAGCAGGAGTGGCATGTAACAGCCATTCCTGAGGAGATCTGGGATTCTGTCCCACAGGAGGTGCTAACTCACCTCCTATTCTTCTATATGGACTACCATCGCCATCTGGAGCGATTGGAGGAGGAAATGCGGGAAGCTATCCGTCAGCAAGAGCGAATCATACGACTCGCCATCTTGTTCGTCGAAGATAGGAAGAGGAAGATGACTTAATCTCGTCTTCTTCCTGTTCTTCTTCATCCTCAGCTTTGTCAGACTTCTTAGCTAGGACTAAAGCTGTTGACGTTAGGATTAGAAGCTTAGGGAAAATCTTGTATTGATGTAATTTCTATTTCATATATGTATTGACTTGATATATTAATGAAAACTGTTTTTACTTCAAGATTTTGTCTCTGAGTTATTTTATCTTGTGTTGTTAAATCCTGCTTGATATTCTGATGACCATTTAAATTTTATCTTCATTTAAGTTCTGATTCTCTGTCAGCACTTATTCATCGAAATTATCTCGGTCATTTTTAACATGATTCATTTTCAGAATATTAATGTTGTAGTGAAAAATAATTCAATCAGTGCTAACGGTTTAAATTTTGAATTAAAACTGTGTCTCTTGATAAATGGAACGGTTTTTCCTTGAAACAAGGCAACTGGGTAAGTAATCATTCCTATTTTCTCGAGCCCAGTAACTATCCGTTATTACTGCATGTCTGACAGGTGTCCAACGGTAACATTTTTTTTCAGAGTATAAGAACAACAGAGAGAAGATTTCTTTAATCTTTTATTTTCTTTATACTTTATCTCTCTTCTTACTTTTACTCTATTTCTCATTCTTTCTCACGTTGGTTTTTCATACAGACATTATCTCAAACACCTAACAGGCATACTTGAATCTCAATATTTTTTCACATGGCACCAAAGGATTTAATCATTGATGGAGCAAAGTTTGTTCCAAACAACTATGCTGCAATTCTTGATCATGCTGAAGCTCTATCTGAATTGCACTTTGTGCAAGATCTTCTTGCACATAGTGAGGTTGGGTACGCCTTAACTCAGCCTGAATTATTTTCAAGTCAACAAGTTCTGCGGTTCTGGAGGACTGGCATTTTTGATGATGGTGGTAAACGAGGAACTCCCAGTATTATCTTCCAAGTGGGTGATTCATCCTATGTAGTCACTCCTGGTACAGTACGAAGAGCATTACATCTTCCAGAAGATTGTACCTTCTCTATACCAGAGGAATCAGAACTTCGGGGGTTAATGACTGATTTGGGATATGAAAAGAGTCTGACGAAACTTGGACAGTTGAAACGGGCTAATATCAGAAGAGAATGGAGTTTCTTCTTCGATTGCATCACCAAGGCTTTTGGCAACAAGTGTTCAAATTTTGATGTCATCCCAATTCTGAGTCAGCACATCGGGTATGCTATTATCCATCAAACTCATTTTGATTTTGCAACTGGAATAATTGGTTTTATTGGGGATAGGATGACAGAGGATCGAGATGTTGTTTATTTTGCTAGATTCTGTCAACTTATTTATACGTATTGTACTGCTGAACCCCAGTTAGTCAGCACTCAAACCCCACCTTTTAAGGTTGCAAAAAGGTACTTTAACGACCTGATAAATGCTGACACAAAGAAATCAATGGTGAGACAATTACAGATTCCTCAGTCTGTGAAACAGATTCTGGTAAATGCTGATCCTGCTACTTACAAATCTGTTTACTCAAATGTTCAACCAACTCACCATAACCAAAATCCATCAACCTCAGTACCTACCTTACATTCTACTCAACCTACCCTCAGAACTTATCTCAAATCCTATCTCTCCACTTCACAGACTGCTCAACCTTCTTCTTCAGCACCTACTGTGAATCCTACATCCTCTAAGCCAAAGAGAACAAAGACTGTTCTTCAAACACCTCAAAAGAGGAGAAGCATTACTTTGAGAGATGAATCAGATTCTGAGGATCAGATTCCCTCTTCAGAACCTGTGGTAAATGAAGCTGAGAAGGCAACTTCTCAGAAGGATTCTGCAATTGGGGGTTCTAGGCTTCTCAAGAGGCTTAGACGTATGACGGTTCCTGAAACTCCCAAGGAATCCAAATCAACAAGGAAGTACAAGAAACAGAGGGCACAAAGGCCAGTTTCAGATGATGAGGAGGAAGCAGCTAGGGAAGGGGATCAGGAATCTCTGATCTCACAAGACAAGGAATTTGCTCCAGTCACTTCTTCTCCATCAACTCCATCTCAGGAACCTGTATCTGACAAGGCTAATTCACCTTCTGTGTCTCTTGTTGATCCAGGCACAAGTGCTGAAATTGATATTCAGAACCTGGTTGTGCCTGAAATACTTTTCTTAGAAGCTCCAACAGCAAATAATCCTTCCACAACACCTGTTACTGATGCTGTTCAAACTCCTGAGTTATCACTAACACCTTCTCTGCATCAAGATGCTGATGATCAGATTTTAGGTGAGCATCAGGATATGGCTGTTGATCAGAACTTAGTATCAGATCAGCAATTAGAGGATGTTGAAGCCTCCATTGCTACTCACACTGTTGTCTTATCAGAAGATACTGATTCTCTAAGTTCTGATGCTGCAAATGTTGGAGATACTGGTGAGGCTGCTACAACTGTAGATGCTGATAAAGCAGGTCCTTCAGGACATACTCCTCCGCTGACTCTTCCTAAGTCTGAACTGGTAAAGGAGTTTGTTATCAGGGATGCACCAGTACCTTGGAGTGAAACTCCTGCAGGTCAGGAGTGGACTAAGGAATGGAACTCAGTTTCATGTGTTCCAAATGCTTTACATCTTGCTGAGCACTTGACTAAAGCTGATGAAATGTTACATTCTGATGATTTTAAAACCCAGCTTAGAGTCACTGCATTGAGTACTAAATATCTACAAGGTCTTCATTCCAACACTCATGCAGAGCTACACAAGATTCAGGAGAACTTTATCAAACAGGAACAAGTTTGGAAAATTGATAAGAAAAAGTTCTTCCAACCTATACCATTGACAGGGTTGCTTATATTGAGAAAACTCAAGAGAAGCAACAAGCTCAGATTGATCAAATTCTGACAAATCAAGCTTCTCAGCAATCGCAACTTACTAAAATCCAGACCTCAGTGGAACTACTTATCTCTCTTTTATTACCTGCTGATGCCAAAAAGGGGGAGAAGGTAATTAAGTCCAAATGCAAAACCAACAAGACACTGCAAGGAAAGGATGATGGAAAAGATGACCAAGGAAACTCTGGAATGGGTAGTGGTCATAGTCAAGGTAGAAGGTTTACATCAAGACAAGCTAGTCACAGAACAAGTTCTGATACTGGGAAAAGAATAAGTTCTGCTGCTGGTAAAAGGATAAGTTCTGATGAACTTCTAGATCTTGATGAGGAAATGTCAAGACAGTTATTTCTTCAAGAAAATCCAGGGATGGACTTGGAAAGTTTAAAGGAAGAAGAAGCCAGACTTAAATCAGAGAAAGTCACATCTAAATCTGAAGCTTCTGGTAAAAAGTTACTTCCAAAACCTAAAGGCATTGTGATCAAAGAAAGGATACATACTGAAGAAACTTTGGCTAGATCACAACCACAGATAGATCCAAGATCCAAGGGTAAAGAAAAGGTTGGTGAACCTATCAAGCCTTATATACCTCCTGAGGAAGAAGAAATTACTGATGGAAAAGATAATCTTGCTCTGACTTCAAGAAAAGTTCTTAAAACAACCTCTGACATGGCTCAAGTTGTTCAGAGTCAAGAAATTGTAAGTTCTGATATTCAGAAGAAGCAAGTAACCTCTGACAGTGCTCAAGTTAACTTGATATCAGAAAATAGATCTAAAACACTCCTACCAGGATTCACTAAAGTAAAACAGACTCAATCTTTGAAGACTACTCCAAGTGGTTTTGAAGCAAGAGTAGTTACTGGAAAGGAAGCTAGAGATAAAACTGGATTGGGAAGTGCTGATGAAAGAAGAGTACACAACACTACCGATGATCCAACTTCCTTGAGTGAACCAGGTATTGGAGCAACTCCTGAGAGATTGAATCAACTAGAATCTGTACAGATGGTTTACCATACCTACTTGAAAGAATACATCATGTTGTATTTCATGACAGATGGTAGGGTTTATCATATAAGACAAAATGCCATTCCTTTGAAGTATTTTGAAGAATTGGAGCATGTACTTTTCTTACTTCAAGTGGATGACAGAATAACAGAGACTGCTGCAAACTACTTAAAAGAACAGATTCAGAGACAGAAAAGGCTTTATTCTGTTAAGTCTGACAGCAGATATGTTCCAAAGTACAGAGATCACAATGGGGATATTGTTGATATGAAGCCTAATACTGCACAGATCAGAACGTATCTTGGTATTAAGGGACTTGAATTCAATCTTGAATCTGACAAAGCTTCTGTCATAAGACTAGACCAGGAGTTAAGGAAAGCAAAGATTAATGATCTCAGAGCTGCAATCTTTCAAACTGGTGAAGATACTGCAGAGCTTAAAGGTGTTAAAAGGAGAATGATTGATGAACTAAGATATGCTGAGAAATGTTTGTTGAAGAACTATCTCAGAACAACTCCTGACATCAGAGAGATCAGAAGATGATGAAGCCAAGTCAAAGATCTACAACTGCTTAAATTCTGATATTTATGCAGATTGAAGTTGTTATCAGAAGTTGAAATTGGTAAAACTTTAAGGACTGTAAGTTGTAGTTATCTAGTCTATTTCTCATGCATTTGTACTTAATGTTTTTGACATCATCAAATATCTGTTTAACTTGTATATTTTGTTAATTTACAAGTTGGGGGAGATTGTTAGATATATTTGATAATGTCATGGCTAATATGTCTTATGTTTAGCTTTCAGATCTTGTGTGAACAGGATAGATCAGTACTTAACTGTTGATCAGTACTTATACTGGAAGTCAGGACTTAAGGATATCAGTACTTATATTATCAGGAGATAATCATCAGAAGATAGATATCAGAACTTAAGTGCTGAAGGACAATCAGATAAGGACAGTAGCTGATTAAAGGAAAGAAGATAGAGATAAAACATAAGAAGATATATGCATGAAGAAGGAATTCTGTGAAGAATGGAATACTTGGAATAGAAGATATCTGATTGATATATTTTAGGAAGCAGAATTATATTCCATATCAATTAGCGATTATCTTGTAACTGTGTAGTATATAAACACAGGCATAGGGTTTACACTATAAGTGTTATCATTATCAAAGTTATTATTCTTTATAACCCTAGCAGCTCTCGTGATATTTGTTCATCACTGAGAGGTAACAGTTCCATATTGTAACAGAATTTATTGTTTCAATAAAGTTTGTTTTCTGTTCGATTTGAGTGTATTATACACTGTATTCACCCCCTCTACAGTGTGTGTGTGACCTAACAGAATAAGAGATCAAAAGACTTCCAATATCAGTTACGTGGTTTGATTTGAAGTATTGAAGATCAGGGGTTTAGTGGTTGAAGCTAGAAATAATCATTCAAGATGTATCAGTTTTGCAGTGCAAAATGAATTGAATTAAATCAGTTCATGTTAGCTGTTTGTGAACCAGACCAGTGCACCAAATATCAACATTTCAGAAAAGATTTAATTTAGCAACACAGAAGAAATGGTTCTTTGTTACAGCTATTGGAGACAGAGAAAATACACCAAGGCAAAATGTCGCAGGTTGGAGTTGTGAAGAAAATTACTAAGGTAAAACCAATTGTAGTCGCAGGTTAGCAATTGTGGTCGCAGATTAGCAATTGTGGTCGCAGGTTAGCAAAGCCAACTCTGTGATCGCAGGTTAGCAATTGTGGTCGCAGGTTAGCAAAGCCAACTCTGTGTTCGCAGGTTAGCAAAACCATCTCTATGGTCGCAAGTTAGCAATTGTAGTCGCAGGTTGAGACTATGTGGTCGCAGGTTAGCAAACCAAGTATGTGGTCGCAGGTTGAGATTCTCTAGTCGCCAGTTAGCACTTGGAAGATTATTCAAATTAAAATGAAGTAATTAATTTGGTTTGTGTGGATAAAATGATGCCACATGTCCAATACAGATTGAAGACTACAATAGCAGCAAATGAATGTAAATTCATTTGGTTATCTTCTTCAGTGCAACTGAAAGTGTTTTTACGGGAGCTCCATTAAAGAACTTCATTTATTAAGCTTGTAAACACAAAGTTGTGCTGCTGAATTTATTGTAGCTAATAAATTTATTGATTAGATTGTAGCAACCTCAAGTATTATATTAATAAAATAATATATTTCTCGAATTGTTTTGTGTCTATTTTGATTTCGTACTTATAACGTTGTGCGTAGTCCTTAGCTACTAACCGTGTCTTATATTTGTCAACATCACCATTTTCGTTAAGTTTGGTCTTATAAACCCACTTAACTCCAATACATTTATCACCCTTTGGCAGGTCAGTCAGCTTCCATGTCTGATTCTTTTCTATGGCGTCGATTTCTGTTTCCATTGCTTCTCTCCATTTCTTGCTTTTGACTGCTTCTTCAAATAAAATTGGATCATCATTTGTTATCATCATTACAATCACATCTTCTTTTTCTTCTTCAAAAATCCCTTCACCTGTTTCATAATCTCGCATCCATGCTGAATCTTTTCTAATTCTTTCACCCATTTCTTTAAATTCAACTTCCTGTGTGTTTAAATCATTTGTAGGAGAACTACCGGTACATGAAGGCGTCTTAATATCTTCCTCCCCAATACACTCTTTTTTATCATCTTCCAAAACATCGAACTTTGATTCTTCATCATTTTTGTCCCAATCCCAACTCTCATCTTCTTCAAACACAACATCTTTGCTAATGATGATCCTTTTGTTGGTCGGATCATATAATGTATAACTCTTTGATTCGTCATTATAACCCAAAAAAATGCACTTATTTCTTTTAGAGTCCAACTTACTCCTATTTTAGTCCGGAATGTGAACATGAGCTATACACCCAAAGACCCGAAAATACTCCACATTTGGCTTCAAATCACTATACGCTTCTTCTGGGGTTTTATCTTGCACTACAGCAGTCAAACTTCTGTTCTGAATGTGCACACACCACTTCACAGCCTCGGGCCAAAACATTTTTAGAACACTCTTATCAGCTAACATTGAGCGTACAGAATTCATGATTGTTCTATTCTTTCGTTTAACGACTCCATTCTGCTGGGGAGGGTAGGCAGCTGTCAATTCTCTTCTTATGCCATGAACTTTGTAAAACTCTTTAAATTCAGTTGAATTAAATTTGCCTCCTCTATCAGTTCTTAAACAAGTAACAAAAGCCCATGTCTCCTTCTCAACACAAGCTTTAAAGTTTTTAAATGCAACAAAAGCCTCTGATTTTTCATATAAAAAGTAAACCCAAGTTTTACATGAAAAATCATCAATAAAACTTGGAAGTACCTTTTATTGTTATTGGAGACCGGTTTGATTGGTCCACATAAGTCAGAATGGATCGGTTGGAGTTGTTTCAATGCTCTCCACGAACTCTGTTTTCGCATTGATTCTCTATATTGTTTCCCGACCAAGCAAGTTTCACATAATTTTTCAGGAACTTTAAGTAACGGCATACCATCCATTAGTTTTCTGTAAGCAAGTGTCTTCAGACCTTGATAATTTATATGGCCAAAATGACGATGCCATAATTGTGATTCATTCTCAGATGCAACTTCAGCTTGAAGACACAAAGAAATATTTGGAGCCATAGATGCTAACACATAAAACTAACTATTTCCGCTCATACAAGTTTGCATAATTATCCCCTTGGGAGAATGATAGACTTTACACGTTCCCTGCTGAATTAATATAGCTAAACCTTTATCCTGAAGTTGTCCAATACTCAGTAAATGACTTTTCAACTCAGGTATGTAATATACATCTGATATAACCTGAATCATACCATTCATTTGAAGTCGCACGCTTCCTTTAACCATAACTATCATCATGGTGTCATTACCAAGCTTTACTGTTTGTCGAAACCCTTCCACGAATTCTGAAAACCATTATTTGTTTACAGTCATGTGGTTGGAACATCCAGAATCAAGATACCACAATTCTTCTCTTTTAGTTGGCCGAACTCCTACATTAGCCATTAATGAAATCTCTCCTTCTTCAAATTCAGCATAATTGGCCTTTTTCTCCCATTCAGGACACTCGTACTGATAATGTCCTAATTGATGGAACTTAAAACATTCTACGGTAGCTTTGTTCAGAGGAATCCTCTACCCCGGCCTCTACCCCGACCTCCTCGAAATGAGCTTCTCCCTCTCCCTCTCACTGACTTCTCATCATACGAAATCCGTAAGACTTGTTCTTCCTCTTGACTCCCCTGCATTCTTTGTTCTTGAACAAGCAAACTTTCATGGAGCTCATCAATAGTCATATTATCTATATTATTTGATTCCTCAATTGAGCAAACTACATAATTGTACTTGGGACTGAGAGATCTTAAAACTTTGCATATCACTGTGCTTGATTTCATATTTTCACCATTCACCCTCATCTTGTTCACAACCGTCAGAGTTCGCGCAAGGAAGCTATCAATCTTTTCTCCTTCTTTCATTGTTAACATCTCAAATTCCTTTCGTAATGTTTGGAGTTGTGCTCTTTTTACCTTGCTGGATCCCTGATATTTTCTTTTAATAAAATTCAGATTGCCTTTGATGTGCTTTTGTCAAGGATAGTTTCAATAATTTATCTATCAATTGCTTGGAAGAGAAAGTTCTTTACCTTCAGATCTTTGAGTTTATATTCTTTCGTGCTCTTCTTTTTTTGTCTCACCACCGGTCGAGCTTCCGATCTCTTTTGTTGATGGCACTTCACTTGCTGGAGAAATCTCATCATCCACCAGACTTCACATCTCTTTGCTCCTTAAGAAATTTTCCATCAACATCGACCAATGATCATGATGACCATCAAATTTCGGAACCACAAAACTCTCTAAAGTTGACATATTTTACTCACACTCTTATGTCAATCACTCACTCTCACACTCTTTTTTAATCAGGTTACTTTCAAAACTCTAATACCATGTTGGAAATTAGAGGAATAAAAGTTAGAGTACTCAAGAGAATGTATATTAATCAACAAAAATAAATTGCTATATAAGTCTTACAAGACTCGAGATAAATTACCCTACTTGATAGAATTTCAGAAACTCTATCCAACGAAACAAAGTCTATCTACTCAAAAACAAATCCTAACTAATAAGAAACTCTATATTCCCGAAAGAATATATCTTATTGAAATACCTAAATAACTAGATAAACATTTATTTGGAAACCAAACCTAACAATTTTAACAGAAAGATATTTGATGCAAGTGTACGAAACTTTGGTAGTATATAAACTTTTACATATTTTTGTGTACTTTAATTTTATTTAATTTGAACGTTGGACATATATTCACACATATTTTTACAAAATGACGCATAGAATATACATATATGCCGCACATTAATTTGTATTAGATTTGATCAAATTCAAGAAATACAATGAACGTATACAATATTGATTTGTGTTGTTCGATTTCTCGTTATACAAAATTATCGAACCACTGTTCTCCGGCTCCATTAGAACATC
Organism: Apium graveolens; assembly: GCF_009905375.1. Taxonomy (NCBI): domain Eukaryota; kingdom Viridiplantae; phylum Streptophyta; class Magnoliopsida; order Apiales; family Apiaceae; genus Apium; species Apium graveolens. The sequence goes on along the minus strand of NC_133648.1, from coordinate 20,934,697 downwards.
CTTTTTAAGACCCAAAACATTATCAATATCCATCCCATCATCTATCCTTCTTTTTTTGGTTTCAATAACTTACATATCTTTTTTGTTTAATTGTTCGGTGATTACCGAAAAGTTTGTTATGATAATGTATTCATATTGATCTCCCACCCCTGACTTCAAATTTTGGAGATTGATTGCCCCTGAATTTTCACTCTGTCTAACTACTTGCATATTGATTGGAGAGATTTTTGGATCTTGATTGAAGTCGTTTTTCTCACCATGACTGCTTTGCTTCACCATTTTCGAATTAGAACCACTAGCAACACCTCCATTCCGAAGCCAAGTGACGCCTATTGGCTTAACTTGATTTCTAAATGGAGCTCACATCTATGAGTCATGTGATTTTAGGTGAACTTCAAGTACGAAAACGTTCCCCCCTTTTGTTTTATATAGCATTGTTGGTCACTCAGACAAATTTTGCAGTAAATAGTTTGATGTGATAGATAATGTCCTTTTTTATAATTCTTAAATTTATTTCTTTTACTCTTAACATTTTATACTAATTGTTTCCGTGTCCGGTGGATTTTCAAGAAAAATTAAAGTGCTCGTCTTTGAAATCTAATGACTTCTATATACACTCGAATTTAGTACGGAATACTAATATGTACTAGTTTTGTACCCGTGCGACGCACGGGATAATTATAGTTTTTTTAGTATATATATTTTTTTAATATTTATTATTTATTTAACTAATTTTTAATAAAATAATTTTATTCCCTAGATAAATTTTATGTTCTTCATTAATAATATATTTTCTAAAATTGTATTTTTTATACTTATATATTTAATTATTATTGTAGCATTATATGTGGCATTGATAACCTAACTATAACATATATGTTATAATTTATTTTATTTATTTTATTATTTGAATTTTTTCATATTATAAATTTGTAAATATAATATTTTAATTATATCATATAATATGTTTACGTAATTATTTTTTTATTTTTATATAAGTTTTTCTTAATCTTGTGGAGTTTGACCAAAAATTAGAAAGTTGTTTGGATTTGCCTCTTGCGATGTTTATAATAATATTTATAATTTTTTGGTTCTAATAATGATTTTCAAAAAAAAATACTTTACACTTAATTGTCACAGTACTTTTAAATATATTTTATTAGATTCGTATTTCAATTTTGAATTTTAATAAAAAAATTATTATTATTATATTTCTTCCTAATTTTTATGTTTTATATGATTCATGTGTTCTAAATTTTTTAAAAGACAAACTGTAATTTCCCTTGAATTTTGTAAGATACATCGGCTCTAAATGTTTTAAAAGACAAACGGTATTTTTCGTTGTTACACAACAAAACAAATCACATGTAATAGTCATACCCAAATATAATTTAAATTTGTTTCTTGTTTTATAAAATAAAAATAAAAATTATCAGTTCATAAATTTTTTAAATCAAATTATTTCTTTTATTATATAAATAATATAATACTTTTAATATTATTTTATATCACTTAAGAAAATATAATTGTAGCTCACATAATATGTTTATGTAGTTATTTTTATTTTATTTATATATTTTCTTTTCTTAATATTGTGGAGTTTGTTCAAAAATTTTGTATATTGCCAATATTTCATCATTTTTCGGTTCTAGTACTCATTTTGAATTTTTTTTTTTTTACCTTTTTTTGTGATAGTACTTTTGAATTTATTTTATTAGTCTGGTTTTCAATTTTAAATTATAATAATATTTTATGATTATTATTAAATTTCTTCCTGATTTTTATGTGTTATAAATGTGTAATTATAGTTTAATTTCTTAATTAATTATCTATTTATAAAGATTATTAAGTATTTTAATGGAATATTACAATAGTTGAAATACATCTAGTAATAATATATTTTATTGGATTTTTATTTCAATTTTACTTTATAATAGTTTTATTATTATTTTCATTATTATCATTATTTTCATTAATAATATTATTATTATTATTATTATTATTATACTTACACTTTCACCCATGCAACCCCACTTTATCTTTTTCTATTCTATTAATGATTTTGAAAAAAATACTTTACATTTACTTTTCATGGTCCTTTAAATGTATTTCATTATATTTGTAATAATGTATCATTATTATTATTATTATATTTCAAACTTACTCATTCCAATTTTTTTTAAGAAAATGATACTAATTTAACCCGATTATAAATGATTTATTAATTGTTACTTATATTTATTTTTATTAAAATAATTATTGTTTGTATTATATATAATATAATACTTTTAATATTTTTTATATCAATTAAGAATATATTATTATAGTTCAATTTCTTAATTATAAATATTTATTATATAGATTATTAGATATTATAGTAAAATAATAGAATATATTTAGTATCTATACCTTAGCACGTGCAATCCACCTGTGACAACCAAACCATGTAACCCTACCGCCAAAACTCCCTTACTCTAATTATATATAGGATATAACTAGAATTTCCATAAAAAAAACTCCTACATATGTTCGCCTGATAATATTTCACAATCAACAAAATCAGTAAAACTTACTATTCATCAGGTTTCAAATACTGTATTTACAAAAATTGAAGTAATTACAGCCACTAGTAATGCAACCGTTAAAGTAGTACTGAGTTGTGACTATAGTTCACTTGCACAACTTAGACTTAAACAAAATACTGAGTTGCGACTATAGTAATAGCAGTGATATTCCTTGATTCCTTGTGACTTTAGTTACCACTGGCGCATACAGGGGATAAGCCAATTTTTTTTAAAGTTCCCACTTGCGACTAGAGTATGAGTTGTGACTTAGAAAAATTTCCGAGTTACGACTCCTGTTCACCCTCGGCACAAGTGGTGTCTCCAAAAAAAATATACTAAATATTTGACTTGCACTTACAGGGGCAACTAACTTACTACGAAATTTTTTCTAAGTGATTCATATATCAAAACAACTTGTTTTCTGAAAAATAAAATCACTACTGATTTGAATTCAGAATAAAACAATTATTATATATAATTAACATTGTCCGCCTAAACCAGTAACCAACGACCGCTTAATCCTTTTATTGAATCAAACAAGTCTGCCACTTGATTTTCTACATTTGATGTCTGTAATAGGAAGCAATCAAGTTAGCGCAGACTGCGCAGGCGAAAACAAATCCCAGCACTTATCCTCTTATTAACACACACATCTCTTCCTAAATTTCAAGAACAAAATCACAACTGCCTAAAGATTTAGCAACATAAAGAAAAGTCAGGGAAAATAGAAGACTAAACATTGAGTTACAAGCCATGTAAAGCTTATATGCTCTATTGTCCGTAGGGATTTGCAGATCTGCAATGATAAACGAATATTGTTACACTGCATCTGTCTAACAATGTCTTGTGTATCTAATATCAGTATATGAATTACCACTATAATGCACAACAATTTACAAACTCTAGCTCTAACAACAATTTTCTACTCAGGACAGATATTGCCTGCGTAGTCTTCCGCAAACGTCCCTAGAGCTTAAAAAGATCATCTTGGACTCATACCTTTGAGTCTTCGGGAATAGTCTAATTTAGCAACGTAATTTACTTCACAACATTGGAAAACAATATGCAAGAGAATTTTGAAATTATATTCTATCAAAATTGAAACATTACACTAGAAAGTCGATACTACAAAATTCAAAATTACGAACATACTAAAAAGGTTCTTTAATAATAAACAATCTCCAAATATAGGTCTCAAATCCAGAAGAGAATGGCAACCTAAGATGTGTGACCATTTAGAATCTCAACTTTTTATCAAATGGTCACTTTACTGTTTCATATGCCAATAAGCGCATATTTCCAAGAGAATTTACGATAAGCTTCATCTTGACATAATCATCAACTCTACCAACTCGCTTGAAATCCCATACATTAGAGCAAACTACAGGTGTTTAATCATCCATCTATTTTATAGCATTTTAGAACTCGGTTAATGAAAGAAATTTAGCAACAGGCATAAAGGTCTTTATGCAATCAACTGAACCTTTTAAACTAGGTTATTCACACCCATAGATATACCTCCACCGCCTTTAACCGAAAGCACTGGTCCATTGCAGGGGCTGCGACTAATCAAATTACTGTCTAGAAATAAAACTATCACAGTGATATCATCATGAAAATGTCTTCTCACCCCTCTTTCAACCTGCTTCAGGTCACTGTATCTCATTTCTCTTTTCTTTGCTGCTTCCCTTAGTGCAGCTTTGACAAGTTTCCTAGCACTACCCTGTGGAAAAAAAAACGTTAGTCCAACAAGATCAAATATTATTCCAACAGACGATCACGATATAGTCATCATATTATAACAAGCCAATGCAACATGTCTAAGTTATATTTAATTTCCCTAGCTACATATACAATTAAAGTGGATGCAATTTTTATTTTTTAAGAACACCTTAACTCACTGTAGTAAAGGTAAACTACACAAGAATCAAGGGGTACTGACAGTTATTCTTTGCTACGATCATTTTGAGGTAGTTCAACCATATTAATTAAAACCAACAAAATCAAAGCAACTAAAAAATTTAGATGTAAATCATACACTGCGTGGGCAGTTATTGACAATATCAACTGCCTCTTCATTGCTAAGATGCTCCCACAGGCCATCTGAGGCAAATATAAGAAACTGGTCTTCAGGGTAGAGTTTCTGAACAGCTATTGATGGCTCAGCTTTAAGGATAGGTTTGTCAAAGGGTTCCTGTACTCTAAACTTTTGCAGTAGTGGCGCCCTGTTGAACTCTGCTCTCTTCAAATAGGCGTCACCTATGGACCTGGATACCTGCAATTGCATAAATCTTCAATTAGTACAATAGTTAAGAGGTAAACCCAGTATCAGATTCTCTAAACTTTTATATCACTATATAGTACAAACTTTCTAAAAAAGAACCACAGTTTACACCCATATAGTGTTTTTGACTGGTTCAATAACAATGAATTAACCCCCAAATTTGATACTATCAGTTTGTCATTAATTGGTTACCAAGGTGCAAGCCTGCAAGCTAACACGATTTCCATGACAGCGTACAAAGCTTTAGTCCTAATGGAAAGCCTGACAAGAATTTTTCTCCATTATTTAACTTCTAACTGCTCCCGTCCCAAATTTCATCTAACTAGTAATGCTAGTCTAAATAGATTAAAATCCCAACACTGGTACATTAGTATCATTTTCCTGGAATGTCAGTATCACTGCAGTTTAGACGTTAGACACGCTCCCATCCAACTGACATCCCCCACACTGTTTCAAACTCTGGCGCACCAAAGTTCACTTTATGCACCAAAGTTCTCACCATATACCAGCACAATTATATATATATGCGTGTTTGTGTGTGTGTGATAGTTTACTTTACAAGAACAATAATAATGAACGATATAACATCAGGGGTTAATAGAAGTGGAATCATCAAGTTCACCTCCACTATATCTTTAAATCAGGGCATATTTATATAACACTTACCTGTTCAATCCTTCTCTCTATCCTATAAAGCACTGGGTCTCATCTATTTTTAAACGAGGTAATACAATTTTTTTTTCTCAAACTAATACATAAGTTCAGTTATCCTTATGAAAACTCTAGTTCGGGTAAGAACAACATTAATCTCACAGAAGCAATGCAGCACTTGCTCAGATTATAATCTCCACAGTATAAATATCCTAGTTATATTCACTCAATAAACCATCCATCATTTACCAATCAATCTATAATACCGAGGAAAAGAGTGCTTGGAGACACTGATTTTAGAAGATTATAGGCAGCCAAAGAAAGGAAATGAACAATGATGGAATCTTGGAAACTCACCTGAATAATACCCTTTACACGCCAAACCATATTCCTCAAAACTACTATCTGTGAATCATCTGAATGCAGCGAGTACAATTCATCTCTAACTTCTTGGTAACTCGCATTGTGCTCAGCTGATAATTGAACAGCTTTGACCTCATTGAAGGTGTTATCTAGTCTGCCTAACACGACCCGAGAATCGCCAGCATTTGCAGTATACAGCAATCCATCACATATTATACCCACCAAACAGCATGACCCCACAGAAGCAATTTGCGGCTGAATTGACCACTGCTGTCTAACAAGAGACAGGAATTCCTCTTCAGTTGCCAGATAAGCTCTGTTGATAACATCAGCTGACATTCCTTCATTATCTGATGTGAATTCTGCACCATGAATTGATAAAAGGTCAGTCAACACATACATTAAAAAACTTCAAAGACTGTATTACCAGTACAATATAGGAAATTTTGAAATGCCGGGGACTAAAATCAAACCCAATCCATGTTCTCTATTGTAAGGTGTGATAATCACTCTTAGTGTCCGTAGTTCCAGAAGTCGATATGCTTATACTAGACTTAATTAAAATGCTCAAGGGAATTAAACATATAGGCCAACTCTTTTGATGTCTCCTCTAGTGGAGTTGGCCTTTTGTTCAATAAATGATATATTTGGGTGAAGTAAGATTTAACATTCACCTTTAAATCTGTTAGCCAATGTTTCTACTTTGGCATCAATACGAATGATGCATTAACACACGAGAACCATGTATCATTGTACAAGCATATACATTAGCATACCTCTTTGCAGTAAAAAGTCATTTGTGTATTTACAATCTAAGGTATTTACAACCAGTATCATTTTTCAACAATTAATCACAACACACAGCCTACATTTATCTAATAAATTGATAAATTACAATAGTACACCTTCATCTTCTAAAGTTTTGTATGGAGAATGATATAATCAGAGTCTATCATTATTACACTCTGTTCAACAAAATAACTTTCATCGCATTTATCAATTCTCCTAAATAAAGATAGTACAGTAACATGAATATCCACATACTTGCCAGACTAAAATCACAAGTGAACCTGATCTGGCAATTTTTCCCCCCACAAAGGATCTGAAATATTAACTAGCAAAAATAGTTAAAATGCAGCACAATGTCAGTAAGCACGGAATAAAATAAGAAATCACAAGGAAAAGGGAATAATAGGAGTACAGAAACGAAAATCGTACTCTTGATATTATCGAACAGGTGATTATTAATGAACCGCGCTGCTTCCGGACCTCCATGACCATCATACACTCCAACAAAAGTCCCTTGAGGACCAAAATCATCTAAACTCATGGACCCAGATACAAGCTGGCTTTGATCTTCCACTATAAAATTAGCTTGAACTACCGCCATAGAAAAATCCCCATAAGCATGCCGCCCGAAATCCTTATACCACAACAACCCCTCACTCCTTCCATTATTTTCCCCAAATTGGCCATCACCATCCGTAGAAGGCCTCCAACAAGGGTACACAATTTTCCTCCAAGTCGTCGTCACCATACTTCACATACTACGATTAACCAACCCCCTTAAATTAAATTACACGCCCAAATTCGCCTTTTCCCCGAATTCACCCCACAAGTTCAAATTTCGAGCACACACAAACAATCTGTCATATTCAACAATTAAATAAAGAACAATTAAAAAAATAAAATCCACAACAAATCAAACATATACCAATGATTAGTAACACATAACAACAAAACTAAGGAATTAAATTAAAATTCAAGATCAAAACGTTATCAGCAACAAATTAAATAGCTCCGCGTGTGTGTATACATGTATGAATAACATCAAAATCAATAGATGGGCATGTTTAAATTTGTCTATAACATAAAACCCATGAAGATTTTGTATAGAAATACTAACATATGGGGTTGAATTAGATAGTTCATACTTGAAATTAAAACGTTAAATATGAAAATAGAAGCTGAAAATCATACCTATAGATACAGGGCTTGTAAGTATATGTAAGACCTGAAGGTTGTGAGAGAGAAGGGGGGCGTGAGAGGAGAAGGGAGGAGAAAGAGGGAGAGAGAGAGAGAGAGAGAGAGAGCGAGAGAGAGAGAGAGAGAGGAGAGGATATTAATGTGGGTGGGAAATGGAAATATGTACTTATAAACTAGTAGAACAAATAAAATATATACACTATACATTTATTTTGTTATTTTATTTTATTTTTTATGTTTCTCGAAAAAGACTCAACATGCTACAACTTTTTTTTTGTTTATTAGCTAATTTAGTTTGTTTCTTTAAATAAGAGTGCTCCTATTTAAAAAACAATGTGCATAGTGACAGTAGAAACAAGATTCTTCTAATCCCTCTCACCAAAAAAAATATTCTACTAATCCCCCGTTTAAAATTGGGAACTCTTAATTTTAATATACTTTATAAGAGTTTTTGGTAATACCCAAAAAAAATTACTCGCCTTGTTTCATTTAATTCACTACATGTTTTTTTTAACACTCGATACGTATTTTAAGGTGAATATATAATATACTTTCATGATTTATTTTTAAATTTTTTTTCTATATTAAATATTAAATATTAAATTCTTATTTAAAAAAATAAAATAATTTATATAACTATATTAAAATACGTGCCAAACTCTCAGTAGGGTAAACCCAATGGGACGGAAGATATATAAGTTAAGTTACAACTTTTATCCCACAAGTCCTGGGTTTTAAGTTCCATATCATCCCGAAATTTTTTTATAATGTATATTTATTTATAAGATTATAAGTAAAAAAAATTATGATAAAAACATGTCATTTATTATATATATACATGAAAGAATCCGATAGTTATACTATTTTTAAACTCTGAATAATTATTTATGCACTATCTTTAGCTTTGATAAATTATGCATTTATGATTTTGTATTGATAGATTTAAATGGTTGGGGTTGGGTGCATTCTGGTTAATAGTCACTTAGAGGGTGTTTTGACTATGACAATAAACAAACCATTTTTGTACTATCGTCTATTTCTAGTGGTAATTTTATAATCATCTGTTTGTTTCGAATGACGACGACCGTATCATATAGATAATCAAACAAAATTTGAACTTCTATAGTTTTAAGACGAATCCAAAATTGAATGTGAAACAAAATTTTGTATAAACAATTTACTTGACTGAAACCAAGTTACAACAAATGATTGAACCCAGGAAAGCTAAGCATGCATTGACTTTTCGAGCTTGGAGACAAACATAGAGAACAAGCTCACAACATAGATTCAATCAAATACTGCCAATTTCTCAAACATACAGAAAAATAATCCACATCACATACAAAACTTAAAATAAAAACAGACGGCACAAATCAAGCATCCCCCTGGTAATTAGGTATCATGTCGGGCACCACCTTTTTATGATGAACAAATTAACTGAGGATTTTGAATCCATTGTTTACAACTTTATACATATGCAATGTATCATTCATTTTATGAACTTGACAAAAGAATAATTACAGAGAATATAATGCAAGTCATTCTTGCGTACATGCACACTATTCTTCGACCAACAAAAACTGAAAGCATGTCATACAAAGCCACATTACAGTCTTGAACATGTTTAGCTTATGAAATAAATGCCTTCACAACTTCCGAATAATCGCATACCAGCCCCGACCTTGGACAAGTAATGTTGCCATTGTTCTTGCTGGCCATTTCTTCAAGAGCCTGGCATCAGAGCAGAAAATTATCAAAATATATAATCCTCCCTACAGATGATATATTAAAAGGACTTTGTTATTCAGTTTGGAAATACTTTGTAAAACTAAGAAAGTAAACATTTAAAGAACCTTAGTGCTGTATACATAGCCATTGGGTAACACTAGAGGCGGGTTCTCTGTGTCCATTATCTCTTTAGTTATATAGCAAACAAGCTTTGAATGGTGCTGCTTTGAGAATGGCAACGGGGATGCCAACTTACGGAAGCTCTCCTGTGACAAAGGGTCCTCCTTTGGACAATCATCTTCATAGCAGAACCTAAACAAAGGTTAAGGTAAAAACAAAAGGATGGATGTAGAATAAACCGAACTACATGCACATAAGAAGACGTGTAATTACTGATTCCTCGATACCAATCTCGTAGCGATCCATACGAGTTCACGAAAGAATAATTTTGTAATTAGAAATTGAAAAAGTTCACAACTTTTATCGTCTATACAAGAAGAAACCTACTGAGAAATGTCAGGGACTGCAAATTTTACCCACAAAGGGATGGTATATAATGATTCTCTTCCTATTGGTAACACGTTTGGATTCATTTGTAATATATATATAAAAAACAAAGCCAATATCAACCAATTTATCAATTATATGAGGTTAAATCTAATTATAGGTAAAACTACTAAAGTTAACTGGGTAATTGAATCAACCAATTTATCAATTTCATATCAACGAAGACCCTCTAAACAATAGATAAATTTTATTAGAAGTGAAGATTTTGAGCTAGATGTGTAGGACCAAATTTTGTGAAGAGGACATTACTACCATATTTCTGGTGGGGGATCAAAGTGTCAACTATTAAATGATAGTGTAAAGGACAATATGATGAAAATATACGAACATATATATAGTAAATAGTAATTCAACAATAAAGGATACGGTGTCTTTAAAGCCGACAAGCCTGCTTGCATATAGATATTCAACAAAGGCTCAAGTGTCATCCCATATATCCTACAGAACTCCTGCTTGAATTGATCCATTAGGAAATCCCATTGTTTTGGTTCAAATAAAGCCTACAAGAAAACCATAATCAGATATGTAATTATATTATAAGTACAATTAGCTGGTCATTAAATATTTTTCCAACTGTAATTATACCACTTTAGACTCTTGCAATGAAGCAGAACAATATTTGTAGGAGTAGGGCAAAGTGAACCCAATGTCCACATATTAAATATTAATATTAATATAATGTGGCAAGATACACAATATAGTGATATACTGATATATGACTAGTTTTAGAAAAATGAAGATTGAGCCACAAACTTGTTACAAAAACTCCTCAATGGCTTGCAATGGAACCGTAATCAAAATTACAAGTACAACAACATAGCATACCATAATTCTTATCAAGCAAAAACATATAGTGTTTTAAAATTAAATATACTGACACGTCACCTTTTCTGCAAATCAAACTAATCATTAATATATGGAGGATTTCCATAGAACAATACAGCAGTTCAAAATTAATAAATAGCTGGTTTTTTTCTAATCTACTATCAAAGCTTATCCTACCAAGTATTGGTCAATTTTTTTAATAACAATAAAAGTATGTTAAATGGAAAACCATCTATGTTTACAGATGGCTAAGCAAAATCAGTGTAATATATTGTATTCATGTATATTAAAAAACTTACACATGCTAAGATGGCAAGTTCTAAGGGTAATCAGAGACATATCTGAAAGTCAATATGCCTTCAGAAAAGAAAACTAAAAATAGGTGTGATCTCACAAGAGCATGTATGTGTTGCACGGAAGAGAAAATGTGGAATACAGAGTGCACTACATTTCCCAAATCCAGAGTTTTTCAGCAGAAGAAAAACAGATGGAGAGATTCAATTCTAATTGGTATTAACTTTATGATAAGGGTATAGCTCTTGCAGTAATTTAAAATGCATAATTGAAGAGAATAATGATCTTGCTTACCTTGTATTGTAAGCATTCAGTATTGCTCCTAAAAGCTAGTGTTGCAAAAACGCGCTGCAACTCTTTCAGATGTGTAGCTCCCCATGGTGCAAGATATTTTCGAGTATATGTAATAGCCCGCATGCTATTTCCATCCCGAACTAATTCTATGAACTCTTGAAGTCTTAATTGAAATTCAAATTTGCTCTGTCATCAATCATTGCCAATGATTAATCATGTCAAAACAGTTCTTATCAATCTTCTGAAACAGCAACTAGAATAAAATTATAATGAGGCAACATTGACCTTTTAGATATAGAAAACACAGCTAGAAATCCCATATAGAACAGATAAGTACATTTTATGGGAAAAAACAAAAAGATCTTAATAGTAAGATTCATCTCTATGACACAATGCATTTCATAACTTAAAGTCCCAAGCCCCCATTACACAACTGGATGGGGTTTCAGGAACCTTAAAATAAGCAGTCTGGTAACCTTTAGAAGAGTTAGCAGGTAACAAAGCAACCCTTATACTGCATTTATAGGCTAAAAGGTGGGGCTCGAACATCAGCTCTTTTACATATATGCAGGACAAAGACTGGTCCGGACAAGGGAAGATAACTAAACATAAAAGTCTTGAAAGCCATTAACCATCAGTCAAATCATTTTGTAAATAAGGAAAAGGGGGCTCTTTGTATTCAAACTTAACAGGATAACAATTAAACACCTCCTACACATAGGAAGAGGGTGCTGAATTTGTAGGTTGTAACCGCTCTTCTCAAAGGGTTAAAGACTTAGAGATAACCTTAGAATCAAGTACATGCTAAACACAACTCTGCTTGGGAGGCATAGACACAGAAAGTAAAACTATCTCTGATGCCCCCCCACCATATTTCAAGTTGAAGTAAAATATAAAAATGGCACATCAATAATATAGATACATGTAGATTCTTGTATGTCATTTAGTATATACCTTGGATCTTTTTAATTTAGACTTGTTATCAGCACACCAAGCCAAAGCAGGAGCAACCTCTTTATTACGAAGAGCGTCGATAACCTTTTTTGCTTCTTGAAATACATCGATATCAACAAGATCCTAGTACCAATGAAACATAATAACAATATAATTAAGCTCAAGAAACAATAGAACACTTAATATTAGTTATAGTAATCCGGAAAATAATGTGTAGTTCATCCATACAGCAAAGTACGGACCCAAATGGCATACTGATGCAGAACAATGAATTAAGAGATGATAGTTGTACATACCATAGATTATTCTTTATTATTCAGGAATAAAATCAATTATTATTGATTAGGTAATTTTGTTATATTAAGTACTTTTTATTACCTTATTAGGAACTCTCCACATTATATTATAGGAGCATGTTAGGAAAACATGTTATAAGTGACTTATCTCTCCAACTAGTATTTTATAAGTTATTAGTAACGAATAAATAGATGAATTTTTTTCCTTTAATTTATTATGGTACTGGATATAGATATATATTTAGTTTTCTAGCCTCACCCATAGGTCTAAGTTCGCTAGGATATCTCCACCCAGCTAAGACATAGCAAGATCAGAACTCAGCAGAAATTGTCTTTAAATAGCATCAAACAAAATGTCTTTTCATTTAGGTTGAAAAAATTCAAAATTTTCAACTTGGAAGACTACATGATCTCAAAGGTATGCTTCCCTTTAGCCAAAAAAAAGGTATGCTTCCCTTTGGCCAAACCGTTACGAAGAATGTAAAATTATGAAGAATGTAAATAAAACGTGAATGATTCGCACGATTAGTACGAAAAATCTAAAAGATGAATCAAGCAAGCAATTTGAAGACTTATGGGTCAACTTCACAAATTCCATAATGTTTTCGTATCATGTTTGAGCTCTGGGTATTAAAATCAAATCCAAAATTTCCTAACCAAACACGTGGCATAGATTTAATTCATTCTAGACTCCTATCTCATATACCTAATAAAATAATTGCCCAACACAATCAAACCCTTTTTTCAAAGCTATTTCTTGCGTACCAACAATATAAGACGAATTCAGTTTTAGAAGGGCATTCATTCCCTGGGGGTATCTACCCCCGGGAAATATATCATTTTAACCTTCCTCCAAATTCAAAACTACCAAACAAATGAAGAACAGTAAATAGACTCATACAGCCAAAGGGACCAAAATGACAATAATATAACAATGGGAATACCAATGTTGCTAACAAAGTTGACGCTAAATGCATACAACTAATTCAAAAGAAATGATACCTGTATATTGCTGCTCTGCGCCAGCTTAATAGCAGTCTCATAGTAAGACATCCTTAACATGTAATCCACCAGTATCCGTTTCACCCGAGTATTATTCCACTCGGCTACATTCTCCAAGTCTACAGATTCTAAATGATCAATTCTTGCCTTGCATCTCTGTGCTTGCAAGTGCTCCGCTAAATTACCCTCCTCCAACTATTCAAGAACCACCGCATTGACATTCCAATAAATATTGTTAAATTTTAACCTTAATCTAAACATTAAGATTATACAAAGACATATATTAATACACACACATTAAAAACCTATAAAATAAATACTGCGAAAAATTAAATCATTCGAGGTAAAAAACAGTATCTGTTACAATGGGGCCTACAACATGCATAATTTAATTAACCTAGTTTTAATATATCGATATTTTAACGTATGTAAATTAATAGATTGATAGTAAGAATCATAATAGATATTACAAAGGTCAAATTGTGTCACACAATCGAATACCAATCTATCAATTATGTAAATTAATAGATAAATAGTAAGCAGCATAATAAAGACAGGAAAAAACTTATAAATCAAGGATCATGTATTAATTCTATCAATGTTCAGCTGCATGCATATATATACCCTTCTTCTGAAGCACGAAAAACAAGTACATTGAATTGAAAAATAAAGTATCAATTACAATGTATAGATGCTTTTACTGTATGCACATTAATGCGCAATCACAACAGTCCAAGTGTATGACAAAATCGATATTTTTAAATAAATCGGGTATTAATTTATCGATGTTTAACTGTATGCATATTCCTTTCTTCCGTAACCTCGTAATCAAGAAACAAGTAAATTGAGTTAAGAAAACAAAGTGGTATGAATTAATGCATAGATGTTTTTGCTATATGCACATTAACTGATAGATAGTCAACATCAATAATCGTAATCGTAATCACAACAGTCCAAATATATAAAAATTGAGATTTCTAACTAATCGAGTATCAATTTATATATGTTTAACTGTATGCATATGTATATCTTACAATGTACACATGTTTTTACTGTGTGCACATTATCAAATTGACACTAAGCATCATAATCACAGCCACATCGATATTATTAACTAATCGAGTATTAATTTTTCGATATTTAACTGTATGTGTATACCTTTCGTTTGAGGCCTTGTAATCTAGAAACGAGCGAATTGAGGTGCGAAACGGCGTCGTCTTGAGACAAATCACCATCAGCAGCCTGAGAGACGCCTGAGATAACCGACGACATTTCCTTCTCGACGACGCGATGATTCGCGCGGATCGTCTTTTTGTAGTGCTCGAAGGGAACTCTGAGGAACTGGTGCTCTAATTTAAGAGATTCAGATAATTGACCGGCTTTTGATACCGGAGTTGAACCGGCGGGAGTGGTCGCCGGCGACGGCGTTGAGGTGGCGGCGGGAGAGTTGCCGTTGGGGAGGGCGTCGATTTCCATGGGAAAGAGATGAGGGAATGGAGAGGGGAGATGATGATTGGGGATTATTTTCTTTTTATTATTCAGGGAGATGAAAATGTGTTTTTACAGTAATATTGAAAAAATTCTGAAAACATTCATACGTTACCATACAAAATATTGAAAACATATACATTACCTTATATATGAAATGGTTTTATGAATAATAATTTTAATGATAAAGAAAAATAAGAATTTTATTTTTGAAATAACTAGACAATATGGCTTATAATTTAAGCACATATTCGAAGAAAATTTCAGGATAAGTAAAAATTGAGTAATTGAAACTGATATATTTCAGTTAAATTAACTCTAAAAAACATTGTTCTTCATAGAAGCTCTATCATGGACGTGCGAGTTTATATAGATTGAGTTCTAGGGTGGTCCAGGTGTTTGATGACGAGAAACAAAACTTTTACATCTCGGAGCTATTAAATTAGGTGTTTGATGAAGAGAAACAAAAACTTTTACATCTCGAAGCTATTAAATTAGATTATCACGTTCTTGTTTAGAATTTAAGATCTGATTTAGTGTACTTTTTGTTAGATGTTCACTGAACTCATCGGCTCATTTTAAAATTATAGAGGCTGATTTAGTGTATGATAATAAGGAATGACATATTGCGCTGTTTTTACTTATTGATGTATTAAGGTCTTGATTTGAAGTATTAGTTTTGCCATTTTTGTTTAAAAAAAAGGTTATGTGAGGTTCTGTAGCAAAATTCGCCTTATTTTGTAGTTTGTATTGGTTGACTAAAATTTATATTTTATATTGAAATTATGAGACATGTTGATAATTTAATTCAGATAGTTTATTCAAAATTAAGGTTATGTAGCAGAATTCTTATTAGAGTTTTTTCAAAATTTAAGATTTTGTAGTAGAAGTTGCCTTATTTGTTGTATTAATTTGATTTGTTCATCAAAAAATTTTGTTTCTATAATATTAATATTGTTGACATATATTTCATGCGTTGAACATAACATGATGTAACAAAATTTGCTTTATTCTGTAATATTAATGCACTATAATTATATTTATGTATGTATTTTATAGTATTAATGTGACGACCTCAAACCATGAGTACTGATTTAGGTCTCACGACACATATATTGAACAACATAATTAATATAACAACTAACCCCGAGATTCATAACATGATCTATACAGGATAAGGTATAAAATAAGATTACAACTATCAATCAAGAGTTTCAAATTACATAACCGACTTTATAATTATAATAGTTTACGATTCCGAATTGAAATTACTAGATAACCCATAAGTATCTGAAACCAAAATTTACATAATCAAAACCAAGGTGATCCTCCCACTTGCCCATGTACCTGCGCTGTAATAGCAAAGCTAACAGTTTGCAAGGGGCCATTAAAAACACTCTTACGTATTGTGCGGCTAAGGATTGTCATCTTCTTGTTTTTACTACCAATGGTTCGATCAAAATAGAATAAATGAGCAACAGAGCTTAGCAAGTAACTATATTAACAATTATATCAATTAATCTTGGCAGTAAATGTCTAATTAACCATCTTAACTCAGTTTTAATGTGGTTTAAGGTTTAATTTGAGGATTACTAGGAAGGTAATAAGCAGGGTTTGATAATTCATTTCATAACACTTTTCTTTTTAAATCATTTTCACTTCTTGTCATTTTAATACAAAATATTTGAATCCACTATGTTTCTTGATAAAATAGTGTTATTTCCTAAATATCGTTTTTGAAAGAAAATTCAATAACTTTCGATTAGAGTGTATAACAATCATAAAATAATACGGGTGATCAGTTTATAGTTACCTTCATCTGGTCATTAAAGTTACCAAAGGCACTATTAGGCCTTTATATATATATATATATATATATATATATATATTTCCGAACTTAATTTCATTTTAAAACATTTACCGATCTTTGAAATCATTTAGACTCTTTCAAATAAAAAATCATCTTAGTTTCATTTCAAGGTATGAAGATAAAACAAGGGCTACATAGGAAATTAATAACTAGGATTTGATCAGAGAACTAACGTAGGTATTAATAACATGAGATGTAATCAAGCTGGGTTTTATAAATACAAGGGTGTCGATCAACGTATGTAGTATCAATACAAGTTTATCAGTTAATTAAACAAAAGTATCAATATGGTATATGTGCTCAACCAACACGGGTATTATCAATGCAAAGTCATCAGTGAACATAAACGTCAACAAGTTGAAGGTATAAACATATCATAAATGTTATCAACCGAACAATGTTAGGTTACAATTAGGGTTGATAAGTATAGAAAAGGAAGCCAGGTTAAGCAAAGGTAAATGTGTGATATTAACATGAATCATACTATCAATTATCCTTCTTTTCATTCCAGAATCACAATCTTTATTATTATAAGAAGGGCAGGGTTACTTGCCTCAAACGATTTTCCTTTTTATCTGAATCGGGTTACCGTCACTTAGAACCTCCTTTCCATTCCTAGTTCGCGTTTCCTCGCTTTCCAAACCTAAAATCAACAATAAACCATAATTAGGGATTCTTATAATCAAACGACGTTTTCCTGACGTCTAAACTTTCTACCTCTTTCATACTAAATAACATACTTATATGCACACACATGTCCTTTATAATCACCTTGCCACATATACACATAATCACATTTATTACGTACTTATACTTAATTCTTTATCGATTTCACTTTTCAATACATCAAACAATTCACTTATAGGCATATGAAGTCACGCAACCACGACTAATAGCATTCTCATATTCAGATACTTAATATTTTAATCTTTAAGCGACCATTATTATCAAATTTTGATTCATACGCCTTTTAGATATTAAACGATTCATTAATAATACGTCTCTGCAGAAAATTCGACATGAAGTATTCGTGTTTAGACTAATCTTATATCCAGTCCAATCAATAACAATCAAATATTAAATTTCCAAATTATTTTCAACACTTTTAATATACACTATAATTAATCGTCTAGCAAATTATCATAACCAAGATCATCTCCCAAAATCAAATGAAAATACTAAATTTTGACTCAATAAAACCTGAAAATTTGCCATTATGACATGTAACTCGATTTTATCACTATCACATACATATACGAACTATATATACCGAATATAATTCAAAATTTGATTCCAAAATCATGAAATCCAATTTAAACAAATCTGAAAAAATCTAACAATCACACATGCAATTTGACAAAGTAACTAAATTTTCGAACTTATTCTCATTGATTATTCACAAAAAACTGAACTAAATTAAACACATTCGAATCTAAAGTTTGAATTAACATGCATGCAGAGATCATTACGAATTTACATTAATTGAATTAAGTAAAATCGGACTTTAGGAATCATCATTTTCCACGTTGGCTCACCGGAAGCTCACCGCCGACAGCGGAAAATCACGGAGGTACCCGTTAATGGTTTCCAGTCAAGGGTTCGCCTTAAAAACTTCACAAACAAACACACAATTCAAAATTCATCATTATTCGAGTTGAAAACTCGAATTAATAGTAAAACCCAAAGTGGGTTTAGAAAGAACCGAGAATTACACACAACCATACACGCATGCATGCACAGTACCATACTTAGGGAATCATAAGGAGCAAGAAACTGGTCTCAAAATGAGATTTGACCGGAAAATCAAGAGAAACGGAGGAGAGAGAGTACCGAGAGTGAATGAGTGATAGATGAGAGGGAGAGTGTTCAAGAGAGAGAAGAGAGACGGGGAGAGAAAGAAAGAAAGGAGGGGAGGGGGAGTATATGTTTAGTTATCCGAGGGAAAAAGGGTAAATTTCCTTTCTAATTTTTTTTCTTATTTTCTTTAATCAAAATGCTGAAAATGAATGAAATAAATATTAGGATCCGGAAAATAGTGAAATAAATATGAAACTTATTTTTAAAATAAAGATCACAAAATTATCTGCTCAGCCATATTTTGAAAATAATTTTTAAGCGAGGGGTTGATTTTCTGCGAATTTCGTAAGATAATCCATAAAATAGGAATAACTTTCATAAAATCATTTTAAAATACCAAAACCTTAAAATAAATTCAACCCTTATTTTTAAAAGTCTCTAGGATTGTTTCAGAGATAATAAAATAAGTTTAATAATTTGAACATACTCTGATTATTTTATAAAAATATTTAAAGATCAAATAACTTTTATTTTTTATTAAATAGCTCATTTAAAAATATTTAAAAATTTCCCAATCACAAATTTGCACACATAAGGGTCAAATAACATATATTCATGTATCTCATTCAATCAAATCTCATATCTGCAATTTTTCTCATTTAAACTTTACTTATAAGTACTTTTCGTAATTACCGATCAATCGATAATTCAAATAATAAGTCAGTTTCACATACTCTTAATCAAATAATCATATAAAAATATAAAACCTTAAAACCTTCTTTCTTCACATATTTATCACATACTCCACTTAAATTCTTTTCTTAATAACATTAACAATTCCACTTTTCATTTACTCAGTTTTTACGAGTCGTTTTCCATCTGACGGCGTGACTGACACTTCGAATCGATTATCAACCACCTTTCATATCTTAAGTCTTGTACTGACACCTAAAACTGAAATAATATATTCTTTAAATTGTTAGGTCACACACACTGTAGAAGGGGGTTGAATACAGTGTATAGTATAATCAAATTGAATTAAGAACACAAGTATGCAACACAGAATAATCTTATTAATAAAACAGTATTATAATGAAACCGTTCTCTCTCAGTGATGAACAAATATCACGAAAGCTGCTAGGGTTATAATGAATAATATTCTCAATTAAGATAACACTTATAGTGTAAACCCTATGCTGTGTTTATATAGACACACAGTTACAAGATAATCTTCTAATTGATATCGAATATGATTCTGTATCCTAAAATATATCAGCTAGTTATCTTTTCTTCCAAGTATTCTATTCTTCATAGAATTCTTCTCCATGCATATCTCTTCTTGTTTTAGTCTTGATCTTCTTTCCTTTCAATCAGCCGCCTTCCTTATCTGAATGTCTTCTTAAGTCCTGATATTATCTCCTGATAAATATCTTCTGATATCTTAAGTTCTGATAACTTAAGTTCTGATATATTAAGTTCTGACTTCAGTATAAGTACTGATTTCCAGTTAAGTCCTGATTTGTCCTGTTAGTTAATATCTGAAAACTAAACACAAATCATTATTAGACATGACATCACAAATATATCTAACAATCTCCCCCAACTTGTAAATTAGCATAATATACAAGTTCAATAGATATTTGATGATGTCAAAAACATTGAGTACAAATGCATATGAGAATTTGACTAGATAACTACAACTCACAGTCCTTGTAGCTTTTACCATCCTTAAAGTCTGATATCAGCTTTAGCCTGTATATACTTCAAAATTTATCAGCTGTAGTTCTTGACTTGGCTTCAGTGTGTGATCTCTTTAATGTCAGGAGTTGTTCTGAGATAGTTCTTCAACAGAGTTCTCTCAACATATTCAAGTTCATTCTGCATCCTCCTTTTTGCATTTTTAAGTTCAACTGTATCTTCACCTGTCTGAAAGATAGCAGCCCTGAGATCATTTATTTTTGCTTTCCTTATCTCCTGATCCAGTCTGATGACATAGGCTTTATCAGACTCTAGATTGAATTCAAGTCCCTTAATACCAAGAAATGTAGTGATTTTGGCGGTATTAGGCTTCATCTCAACTATATCACCATTGTGAGCTCTGTACTTAGGATAAGATGGTCTGTCAGACTTTACAGAGTATAATTTCTTTTGTCTTTCAATATTAGACCTTATGTATATGGCAGCACCATCTGTTGATCTATTCTTCACTTGAAGTAGAAATAGCACATGTTGCAATTCTTCAAAGTACTTCAAACGAATAGCATCCTTTCCTATATGGAATACCCTCCCATCTGTCATGAAATATAACATGATATCTTCTTTTAGCATAGAGTGGTAGACTATTTATACAGACTCCAGTTGATTCAATCTTTCAGGAGTTGTTCCCACTCCTGGTTCACTCAAAGAGGTTGGATCAGAGGTAGTATTATTTACTCTCTTTTCTTCAGAACTACCCAATCCTGATTTGTCTCTAGCTTCCTTTCCTCGAATAACTCTTGCTTTAAAACCACTTGATGTAGTCTTCAAAGGTTGAGTAGATTGTTGAGCTTTAGTAAACCCATGCAGTAGAATTTTTGAAGGTTTAACATGAGCAATGTCAGAGGTTTCCTTTCCTTTATCTTCTGATATCAAGACAACTTGAGCTCTGTCAGAGGTTGCTTGCTTCATTGTCATATCAGAATTTACTAAGTCCTGATCTTGAACAATATGAGCACTGTCAGAGGTTGTTTGAATATTCTTCTTCTTCTTCAAAATCAAACTAGTATCTTCATCAGAATTTACTTGTTCATCCATGGTTGGCTGATAGATTTTTACAGAATCATCAACTTTAGCTTTGCCCTTGAACCTTGGATCTACCTCTATTTGTGATTTGGCTTTGGAATCAAATTTGGTTGCCTCAAAGTTTGTCTTCTTTTTAATCACAATGCCCTTAGGCTTTGGAGGTTTCTTTGCAGTAATAGAAGCTTTAGACTTGGATTTGAAATTTTCTGCTTTAAGTCTGGCTTCTTCTTTCTTCAGACTTTCAAAGTCCATTCCTGGATTGTCTTTGAGAAATAGTCTTTTTGAAATTTCTTCATCCAGCTTCTGTAACTTGGGGTCTTGATAGTAGACTGTTGTTTCCTTCCCCTTAAACTTCAGTGTCTGCATAAACTTCTGTGATTCTTGACTTTCACCCTGTATCAGAACATCAGGCTTAGTCAGAACTTGCTTATCAGAACTTATTCTTTTATCAGCATCAGAGCTTGATCTCTGTGTAGAAGTTCCTGCTTTCCTAGATAAAGAACCTTTGCCTTGACCATGACCTTTACCCCTTTCAGAGTTTCCGTGGTCTTCATTATCATCATCCTTACCCTTCAGTGGTTGATCAGTTTTGCATTTGGACTTAATCACTTTCTCCCTCTTTTTGGCATCATTTGGTAGAAGGAGAGAGACAAGCAATTCCACAGAGTTTTGGATTTCATTGAGTTGATCTTGTTGAGCAGCTTAATTCTTTAAAATATCATATATTTGAGCTTGCTGCTTTTCTTGAGTCTTTTTTATATACCCAATGCGGTCAAAGGCTAGTTTAAAAAACATGTTCTTTTCCAATTTGACATTCATGTCTTGCTGAATCAGTGTTTCTTGAATTTTGTTCACCTTGGCTTGAGTTATTGAGTGTTGACCTTGAAGGTGCCTGATACTCAATTCAGTAACTCTGAGCCGTGCCTTGAAATAATCATTTATCAGCATTTCATCAGCTTTGGCCAGATGCTCAGCAAGAATATTTGCAGTAGGAACAAAATCAACTTTATTCCACTCCTTGATCCATTCTTTTCCTCTTGGAGTTTCACTCCAAGGTACTGGTTCATCCTCTCTAACAAATTTCTTGATTAGATCAGCTTTGCCTAGAACTTGTTGAGGTGCATGTCCTGAAGGACCAGCTGCATCAGCATTTTGATTTGTAGCAGCTTCACCAGTAGTGTCAACATTTACAGCATCAGAACTTACAGAGCTTGCATAATTAGTTTCCTCTGATAAAATGATAGTGTGTGAGGCTATAGGGGTTTCAAAATCATCCTCTAAGTTCTGATCAACATCCAAATTCTGATGCTCACCTAATATCTGATCTTCATCGTCTAGATTCAGAAGAGGTGTTGTTGGAATATCTGCATTGAAATCAGCATCTAAAATTGGTGTTGTTGGAGAAGTATGTTGAAGAATGGTTGGAGCTTCCAAGTTCAGAACCTCAGGCACAACCAAGTTGTGAATATCTATTTCAGCACTTATACCCGGGTCTTCAGCATGTACTTGTTCAATGATAGGAGACACATGAGGTGTATGTACTCTGTCTTGAGCAGTTTCTTCAGCTTGAATTGGTGACAGTGGAGGGGTAGATTCATTAGCTTCAGCAAATTCTGGTTGTGTAGATGGAAGGAATTCAATCACAATTGGCTCCTTTGGGATCAGAGATTCCTGATCCCCTTCCTTAGCTGCTGCTTCCACATCCTCTGAATCTGACTCAGCTATGTCCCTATTAGCTCTTTATTTCTTCAATCTCTTCAAGAGTGGAAAGACTTTGGGAGCTTTATCATCAGAATGTATCTTTCTAAGCCTTTTGAGAGGCCTATAACTCCCAGTTTCCTTTGTTTTCTGAGGAGATACTTCCTCAGCTGCTTCCACATCCTCTGATTCATCTCTCAGAATCATCCTCCTTCTTTTCTGCTGTGACTGAGGTACTATCTTAGTCCTCTTTGCTCTAGAAGAAGAAGGCTGCACTTATCACAGGTTCAGATGCATGAACCCGTGCTTCAATTATTTCCTCAAATCATCAAAATTTATTATTGACCATTATTAAATCAAAACATTCATCACAGGATAAAGTTAAAAACGATGAAGTAAAGATTAACAAATTGCAATTAAAACATGCACAGTCACATAATTTGAGAAACAAAGACCAAATCTTGCAATTTAAAGGAAATTTCATTAATATATCAAATAAGTACATTTCATGAAATTTATCACTTACATGCAAAAATTACAAGATAGTCCTATTCTAAGAATTCTTAACATCAACAGCCTTAGTCCTAGTCTAAGAAGACCTAACGACTAGCTTCTTCTGCTGCTGACGAAGAGCACTGCAAGAAGGATGATCCGTTCTTGCTGACAGAGAGATTCTCTCCTTTCCTTTTCCAGACGATCACAATGGAGATGATAGTCCTTATAAAAGAATAAGAGGTCTATGTGAACCTCTTGTGGAACTGAGTTCCAGATCTCTTCAGGAATGACAGTTACATGCCACTCATGTCGCCAATCATCACAACTCAACTCGATATTGAAAGTATCATAGTTCAGGAGCAAGTTGAAACGAACCATGTTTTTTATGAGTATGTAAAAAGAGTGAGTTTGTGAGAAAATGGAAGATGTAGTGGCTGGAATGAATAGTTGGTTTAAATAGCCAATATAATACCAAAAGAAGCGAGGAGTATCTAACAATTACAAGTAAAAATAATGATACCTCGTCTCCCTAGACCAATGTGTAATAATAAAATTCAGTAAAAGATCTAAAGCCAGAGTTAATGGGCACGGGAAATAAGTAACAATTATTGTGCACATGTAGGTTTTCAAGACATACACGTTAACCACTAACCCATAATGATTATGACTGATTTATCTCACATAAACCAATATTCTGATAAAATATAACCGTTCAAGTATTAACCTAAAAACAAATCAAGGAAATAAATACTGCCACGTAAGCATCAGAACTTGATTTTTATCAGAACTTAAATGTCATCAGAATATGGCTTCTTAACTCAAAAAGTGAATGTTTATTTCTGTAATTCTTCACACAAATACTGATATGGTTTCAACAGAACTTAATCATCAGAACTTCCATCAGAACTTGTCCTCAGAATTTATGCAATTGACACTTAAACTGTTCATCTAAAACAACATGTATCACCACAGTAATTTTCATCATTCATATGGAGTGTAAGTGTGTGCTTTAAGCTAAATATCAAACAAAGAGTAAAGTCTGATTCACTTCAGTACATCTTAGAAATAAGGCATAACTAAGAACTTTGCTTAAAATCTGTCATTAGTCTGAAGTCTACTATAGAATGAGTTCATGCATTAGTCCACCTCAACTGTTTTGTGCCCATTTTATGCATCTTTTAACATTCTTTTTCACAGTGGCTTTTCAGTGTAAGTGAGTCACAACTGCTATCAGAATTTATGCTATTATCAGAGTTTTTCTCCACCAATCAGAGAATGTGAAAAGTCATCAAGAAAATATTATTTTGCTTTTCTAATGCATATTACTTAATACCAGCAATACACTTGGGTCTTCCCTTCCACATACATTTTTCTCTAGATTTCAAAGGAGTACCTGATATTTATTTCTTTTCTTTTCTTTTTCTTTTGATAAGTGAGGCTTATCAGCACTTAGTACATTCATAAGATTTACCAACATCGGAACTTAACAGATAAGAAGCACTATTCTAGTTTTTGACTTAGTAATAAGATACAGAAAGTAAACCTAACCAAGCTCAATATCTGAATTTGCTTGTGTTAAAAGATTTCCACATAAATAATTACTTCAAACATGGGATCTTTAGTATATTAAAGACTACTAGGTCAGCATCTAGCACAGTTATCCTCATTGGATTGAATAGTCACAGAAACATTCATATCACTATCAGAGTTTAGAAATTCACATCAGACAACAATCAGTACTTAAGTAAATTTCAATTTAAGCACATATTACATAAAGATAGTAATATCTGTAAATACTGATCATAAAGTCTGTTGTATGCGAACATAAACTAAGCAAATTTAGAGAAAGAACCTGAAACCATTCCAAGTTTATTTACCAATCTTGTAAAATTAGCTTTACATAGTGGTTTTGTGAAGATATCTGTTAGTTGTTGATCTGTTGGAACAAAATGCAATTCCACTGTACCTTTCATCACATGTTCCCTTATGAAGTGGTACCTAATGCTGATGTGCTTTGTCATAGAGTGTTGAACTGGATTACCTGTCATAGCAATAGCACTTTTATTATCACAGTAAATAGGGATTTTAGAAAACTCTAACCCATAATCCAGTAACTGATTCTTCATCCAAAGAATCTGTGCACAACAGCTTCATGCAGCAATGTACTCTGCCTCTGCAGTTGATGTGAAAATTGACTTTTGTTTCTTGCTAAACCAAGAAACTAATCTGCCTCCAAGAAATTGGCAGCTTCCACTTGTGCTTTTCCTGTCAATTTTGCACCCTGCAAAATCTGCATCTGAGTAATCTATTAGCTTAAAGTCTGATTCCCTAGGATACCACAATCCTAGATCAGCTGTACCCTTAAGGTACTTGAAAATTCTTTTCACAACTGTTAAGTGAGGTTCTCTTGGATCTGCTTGAAATCTTGCACAAAGACAGGTAGCATACATGATATCAGGTCTACTTGCAGTTAGATAGAGTAATGAGCCAATCATACCTCTGTAATCAGTAATATCTACTGATGTACCGGTATCCTTATCCAATTTTGTTGCAGTGGCCATATGAGTGGATGCACTTGAACAGTCTTGCATTCCAAATTTCTTTAACAAGTTTCTGGTATACTTAGATTGACAAATAAAAGTTTCTTCTTCATTCTGCTTGACTTGAAGGCCCAGAAATTAGCTAAGTTCTCCCATCATACTAATTTGATATCTTGACTGCATTAGCTTGGCAAACCTTTTACAAAGTCTGTCATTTGTAGAACCAAAAATGATATCATCAATATATATCTGCACCAAAAGTAAGTCCTTTCAATGGTTGAGATAAAATAAAGTTTTGTCAATAGTCCCTCTATTAAATCCACTTTCCAGAAGAAACTGAGCTAATGTCTCATACCAGGCTCTTGGAGCTTGCTTAAGGCCATAAAGTGCTTTATCAAGTCTGTAGACATGATGAGGAAATTTTGGATCTACAAAACCTGGAGGTTGTTCAACATATACTTCTTTTTCCAATTCTCCATTAAGAAAAGCACTTTTTACATCCATTTGAAAGACTGTAAACTTTTTGTGAGCAGCATAAGCCAAAAATATCCTTATGGCTTCCAATCTAGCAACTGGTGCAAATGTTTCATCATAATCAATTCCCTCATGTTGAGAGTATCCTTTTGCAACCAGCCTTGCTTTATTCCTTGTAATTATGCCATCACTATCAGTTTTGTTTCTGAACACCCATTTTGTACCAACAACTGATCTGTTCTTTGGTCTTGACACTAGAGTCCAGACTTTATTTCTTTCAAATACATTTAACTCTTCCTGCATTGCTTGTACCCAATCAGCATCTTGAAGAGCTTCTTCCACTTTCTTTGGTTCAGCTTGAGAGAGAAAAGAATGATAGAGACATTCATTTGATGTTGTTGTTCTAGTTCTAATACATGCTTCAGGATCTCCAATAATCAAGTCAGGTGTATGTGCTTTAGTCCACTTCCTTGCAGATGGAAGGTGATCTCTAGAACTGGATGCTCCCCCATGATCCATGCTGTCTCTATCAACATTTTCTGATGCTCCCCCTGAAATTATGCTCTCTGAGTTGGATTCTTCAGAATTTGAGTTTCCAGAATTATCAGAACTTGGCCCATCAGAACTTGACGAATCAGAGCTTGAAGAGCCTGTTCTAGGTTCTGACGCTTCTTGAGATGTGGTTGGATCTTCAGTATGCTCCCCCTGCACAAGTGTATTTTTCTTTGGCGTAATCACCACAGTTTCAATAACATCAGAGTTTAACCCATCAGAATTTGCAGTATCAGGATTTATACTATCAGAATTTGCAGAATCAGAATTTAAAACTTTATTCTCAAATCTCAGCTGATCATGATTATTGAAACCTTCGAGTCCAGTAATCTTCTTATCATCAAAAGAGACATTGATAGATTCCATGACAACCCTTGTTCTTAAATTGTAGACTCTGAAGGCTTTTATGGAAAGTGGATATCCAACAAAAATTCCTTCATAAGCTTTTAAATCAAATTTGGATAGCTGTTCAGGGTGAGTCTTAAGAACAAAATACTTGCATCCAAATACATTAAGGTACTTCATATTTGGTTTCTTTTTCTTCACCATCTCATATGGTGTCTTTCCATGCTTGTTGATAAGTGTTGCATTCTGAGTAAAACAAGCAGTTTGCACAGCTTCAGCCCAAAAGTAGGTTGGTACTTTGCTTCATCAAGCAAAGTTCGCGCAGCTTCAATAAGAGTTCTATTCTTTCTTTCAACAACTCCATTTTGCTGTGGAGTTCCAAGAGCAGAAAATTCCTGCTTTATTCCATGATCTTTCTAGAACCCTTCTATAATCATATTCTTGAACTCAGTGCCATTATCACTTCTTATGATTTTCACAGAGTCTTTGGCCAACTTATCCAGTTGTTTGACATGATCAATCAAGATAGATGCAGTTTCACTTTTTGTGTGCAAGAAATACACTCATGTGTATCTGGTAAACTCATCTACTATGACCATAGCATATTTCTTCTTTGCAATAGACATGACATTTACTGGACCAAATAGATCAACATGTAGTAGGTGATAAGGCTCAAGAATTGAAGATTCAGTCTTGCTCTTGAATGAAGATTTTCTTTATTTTGCCTTTTGACATGAATCACAAAGGCCATCAGGAGCAAATACTGATTTTGGCAGTCCTCTCACAAGATCTTTCTTGACTAGTTCATTTATATTGTTGAAATTTAAATGAGAGAGTTTCTTGTGCCAATCCCAGCTTTCCTCAATTGATGCTCTGCTTAATAGACAGACTGCAGAACCATCAGAACTTGTTGAAAGCTTGGCTTTATAAATGTTACCATGCCTGTATCCCTTCAGAATAACTTTGCCTGTAGATTTGCTTACAACTTCACAGTATTCTTCAAAGAAATCCACATGATAACCTCTATCACAGATTTGACTAACACTCAGCAGATTGTGTTTAAGTCCTGTGACCAGAGCTACTTTTTTAATGATGACATTCCCAAGATTGATATTGGCATATCCCAGAGTTTTTCCCATGTTGCCATCTCCATAAGAAACTCCTGGGTCAGCTTTCTCCACAAAGTCTGATAGCAGGGCTTTATTTCCAGTCATATGTCCTGAACATCCACTGTCCAGAACTAGGATGTTTTTTCTGTTGCCCTGCAATCACAGAGACCACTAATGATTAGTTTTAAGGACCCAAACTTGCTTGGATCCTTTGGCCTTATTAAGTTTGTTAATATTTGCAGCGGATTTAACATCAGAGTTTATGTCAACATTTTTCTTATCAGATTTTACAGTATAAGACTTTGCATCAGAACTTACACTAGAAGGAACAATGCTAACTTTCTTTAAAGAAGGTTTTATTTGATAATAATCATAGTACAAACTATGATATTCCTTACAAGTATAAATGGAATGCCATAAACTACCACAATGAAAATAAGGATTTTGTGGCTTAAATCTAACAGACTGACTCTTAACTCCTGACTTAGAAGGTAAGGAGTTTATATTCTTATTCTTCCTGCAAAAAGAAGTCAGATGGTTAGAATTTCCACAATTATAGCATTTCTTTCTAGGAGCATTAGGAACATGCATATAATTATTGCTTTTATTCACACCTTCCTTTCCATTCCTATTTTTCCTAGGTGGCTTTACCTTGTTTACATTCTTAATCTCTTTCAGCTTATACTTAAGCTGCTTCTTTGTCATTAAGCCTATGTTGACTTCAGTTGGCTTATCCTGTTTTGATTTATCAGAAGTTGACTCTGCCTTAACTTCTGTCTCAGTATCTTTCATCTTTTCAGAATCAGACTTTACAGTTTTAGCTACAAACTTAACAGGATTTACCTTTGGCTTAACAGTTTGTTTAACAACAATTGGCTTAATTTGTTCAGTTCATGTTTCACTTTTATTATCTCCATAACCTAAGCCCTCTTTCCAGTTTCCACTACTTAGTAAATTCTAAGTTGTTCTACCAGAGTTAGTCCAAGTCCTGATAATCTCTCTTTCCTTTTCTAACTCAGTTTTTAGAGATTGATTCAATTTTAACAATTCATCTCTAACATAAAAAACATCATCTCTTTCTTTCTGAGTTTGATGGAACATAACTAACTTCTTTTCTAAATAGTCATTCCTTTTCTTAAAAGCCAGATTTTCAGAAGTTAACCTATCACATGTTAAAGTCTGATCTCTATAGCTAATGAACATGGTTTTAAGATAAGATCTCAACTCAATTAATATCATCAGTATGAAAAGCATAAGTTGTTTGAGGTACCTTTAACTCAGCAGTATCAGAACTGCTATCAGCATTTGCCATCAAGGCATCGTTCACCTCATCTTCAAAATCTGAAGTCTCTGTCCAGCTTTTCTTCTTTGTGATAAGTGCCTTGCCTTTGTCACCTTTTTCTTTCTTGCAATCAGGAGATATGTGGTATTTCTCATCACAATTGTAGCATTTAACATTTGATTAATCTCCCTTGTCAGACTTTCCTGCTTTGCCTTCAAATTTTCTGAATCCCTTCTTATTAGAACTTCCACTTTTCCTGGAAAAATTCTTTCCCAATCTGAATTTCCTGTAGGCTATCTTTGTGATACCCTTAACCATAAGAGCACACAATCTAATCATCTCTTCATCAGCATCCATCTCATATAGACTTTCAGTTTCTGAATCCTCATCATTATCAAAACTTGATGACTCAGTATCAGACTTTGTGATGAGAGCCTTTCCTTTTCCTTTCTTTGAGATAACCACTTTGGGGGATTCCTCCCCAGCCTTAAGAACAACTGTTCTTGACTTTCTCCCATGCCTCTTGCTTCTTTGATCCATCTCAAGTTCATGAGTTTTGAGCGTACCATAAATTTTATCAAGAGTAGTTTCATCAAGAGCATAGTTGTCTCTTATAGTAGTTGCCTTCAAATCCCAACTTTCAGGAAGAGTTAAAAGGAATTTAAGATTGGTATCTTCAAGATCATATTCCTTATCCACCAGTGACAGATCATTCAAGAGTTTGACAAATCTGTCATATAAACCAGTTAATGACTCATCAGGTTTTGAGTCAAAGTGCTCATATTCTTGAGTGAGTATAGTCCTCCTGTTCTTCTTAATTGCATCAGTTCCCTGGCATCTTGTCTCCAAGGCATCTCATATCTCCTTTGCAGTCTTGCAGTTAATTACCCTGTTTGACATGACATTATCAATGGCACTATGCAGCAAATGCCTTATCTTTGCATCCTTGGCAATAGATGAGATATCTTCAGTTGTATATTCACTTTTCTCCTTTGGTACAGTCATTGCTGGCTGATCTGCAACTATAACAGAGAGCTTGGTTGGCTTATGTGGTCCTTCATTCATTCTGTCAAAGTATTCTAGATTTGTAGCTTCCGGAAACATAGTCATCCTCACTTTTCATATATGATACTCAGAAGGTTTCAGTATGGGAACCCTAATAGTCTCATATCGATTATGGATTTGATTCTTTGGAGTTTCTTCAGTTTTGGAGGGCTTGGTTGGAGTTTTCTCTTCTTCAGACATGATTGTTTTGGATCTTTACTATATATGTGTTAACAGATTAGCTCTGATACCACTTGTTAGGTCACACACACTGTAGAAGGGGGTTGAATACAATGTATAGTACAATCAAATCGAATTAAGAACACAATTATGAAACACATAATAATCTTATTAATATAACAGTATTACAATGAAACCGTTCTCTCTCAGTGATGAACAAATATCACGAGAGCTGCTAGGGTTACAAGGAATAATATTCTCGATTAAGATAACACTTATAGTGTAAACCCTATACTGTGTTTATATAGACATACAGTTACAAGATAATCTTCTAATTGATATCGAATATGATTCTGTATCATAAAATATATCAACTAGTTATCTTTTCTTCCAAATATTTTATTCTTCATAGAATTCTTTTCCATGCATATCTCTTTTTGTTTTAGTCTTGATCTTCTTTCCTTTCAATCAGCCGCCTTCCTTATCTGAATGTCTTCTTAAGTCCTGATATTATCTCCTGATAAATATCTTCTGATATCTTAAGTTCTGATAACTTAAGTTCTGATATATTAAGTTCTGACTTCAGTATAAGTACTGATTTCCAGTTAAGTTCTGGTTTGTCCTGTTAGTTAAGATTTGAAAACTAAACACAAATCATTATTAGACATGACATCACACATATATCTAACATAAATGTTTCTTCACTAATTTACATAAATTACACATAATCCACATAATTTATATTTTATTCACATAATATAATTTACGAAAATCATGGTCGTTAAAATTAATGCTTTTTATGTAAAGTTCATGCATTGACCATATCATTATGCAACAAAATTCGCTTTATTTTATAATATTAATGTGTTATATTTACTTATAGGTCAGATTTAAAGTTTTATCTTATTTGTAATATTAATTAGGATTATGCAATATAATTTGCTTACCATTGCATGTGCAAAATATTGTGTTTATATATTATATTTTAAAAATATTTTTAAATATACACAAACATGCAAAAAATATTTATTTGAATTTAGATCTCGAGAGTCAAATTAAATTTTATGCAGCACAATTTGCCGCATATTATAATTTCTATTCTAAAAATTGGTCATTCCTTTAGCAAGGGGCAGGGGAGCGTACACGTTCTCTTATTATATAAAGGAAATTGATAAATAATTTTCATATTTTTTGTTGTGATCATTTTCATATTTACTATTTATTTATAAATATTTTATCGAAAATTTGTTTAAATTAACCATTATTGAAAGAAAAAGAGCAAGGTTGTACTTCTTAAAATTTACTTTTTATCTTAATTTTGAAGATAGGCATCCAAATAAATTATGTCTAACAGATTTTTTGTAGCTAACATGAACAAAGTTTTGAAAAAAGTAAATTAAAAAGTAAATTATAAAGTGACAGTTAAATGTTACCCATTTTAATATTTTGGTGATCGGAATTTCAAGTTTTTATTATAATGCCCGAATATTAATTTAATTTTCAAAAATATGTCTAAATACCTTTTTAAAAATAAATAATATTTTATTGAGAAAAAGTGAAATTAGCCATCACTTTGAAATATAAAAATAATATTTAGTCACAATATTCAAGTTTGAAATTCACATGGCCATGCAAGATTAAGTTAGGTTACAAGTTCGGAGTTTACTCTTTTAAAAATAATAGCATTCCCTGACAATAAAAGAAAATTAAAATAAAATATAAGAAGCCTTGCCTTGAGAGTTGAGTACACGGTGTTTTTGTAATTTGAAAGAAGCTTTTGTTATGATGTTTGTGTATGCAATTCAAATTTAAACCCCTTATTGAAAATACAACTAAGGAAGCAAGCAAAATTGTTTACCCCCTCATGCTACAAAGAAAAGCATGAAAAGTATGATCATGGAACACGAATACTGACGTGCTGCAGCAGATTTATTACTATCCCATTTTGTGAACACCTCCATTGCGGCTATCGTTGGCGGAAAGCTGGAGTCATCAGAAGGCAGCCAGTCAGGTGACACTGTTATATTAATGGTTGGTCCTGATACCATCACAGGGTACTTGGTTACTACTGCGGTCTTGCCGAAATGTGATGACATTTCCACCTTCCCTTGATCCTCATTGTTGATTTCCATTCTTATTGTTACAGTTTCGTTAGTAATATCAGAGAAGCTCCCTAGATTTGTTATGTACAAAACAATGTAAGCTGATTGCGGGGTCAGTTGTGGAAGATCAGTGATCAAGCTGATTGGATTGGATGCATTAAACTTAATGGCATCATTCATTACAGAACTAGGAGGGTGATTCTCTGGCGTGGGATCAGAATTAGAAATACCAGAAACACTAGCGTAGGATGTAACTCCCCCGCTCCATATCCGGTTGTATATTTCATCATTGAACCCGTTGTACCTGATATAAATATACCAAGTGCAAGACAAAAATGCCTATAAGCTCTCACACTGACCGTCAAACCATACAATAGTCTACTAGGGATCATTTACTACTAAAGAACTAGAACTTCAATTGAGTAACTTAAGATTGATGTTATGTCAAAACTAAAATGTGATAAGAAATAATTACTGAAAGAACTTGATGTACCTGACTTCTGATCCACCAAGATTGATCCTAGTGACAAGATTGTAGGTGGCGTTCGTGTCCATCTTCGGATACAATTCATCATATATGTTCATCATTTCTATTGAGTTAATAATTGGAACCCCTCCATCTTTAATTTGAACTAAGCAAATCTTGAAGACCCCTGATCCTTTGTTTTGATATATGATTTCCTCGTAAAATGGTTCACCACCATTTTTTGACGTGTTAACAGTTGTCCATTTCTTGTTGTTGATGAAGAGATTGAATGCTGGAGGTTTAGAGAGACCATCATAGTTACCGTAATAGAACCCTGCCCTGATTATATATCGAAGCCTTTGTGTCATAATAGGCACATTGTAACAATTCTCTTCTGATTTTCCAGGGAATGCCCGAAGGGTGTTAAGTTCATCCCTGGCTGTTTTGTTACGAACTAGTTCATTTATACCGCTTTTAGTGTAATCTGCATCGGCATCCCATACTAGTAGGTTGTCACCGATGTTAATTATTTCATCATTGCCACAATCAATAGCACTCCAATTGGTTGTATCTGCATCTGCAAAAGTTCAAATGTATGTGACAATATGTTATATTAACACATTACCTAAATCTTAAGGTTTTACTAGAGATCTTAAAACTTTAACAACATTTATATAAAAGAAAATAGAACAGCAAGCTGAAACTTACCTTGGGAAGAAGATGAAAGCAATTGCAAGGCAAAGAATGCAAAAAACATCCACATAGCTTTCTTCATTGCTAACCACTAAGCCCGAGCTAATTAAAGAGATCAACGGATGAAAGCTGTAGTGTTAAGGAAATGAGGCTTAAGGCTCTAATTTATAGTGGGATGAAATAAAACTTTAAAGCTAATTAGAAGACGCAAACTCGTTTCTAATGCACATGTTCTTGGTATTCATCGACCACTTAATGTATTTCTAGCCTGGAACAATGAAAAAGAAGGCTAATGAAGTATCCAAGAAATTCAGTTAAGAGTTTTGAATAGAACATTAAAGCGCGAATATTGTCTTTACTGGTTTGTAAGAAGAGATGCTGCCGAATAACCACTCCAAAATAAAACAGCATACAGTGTGCATTCAAATATACTACTAAAAGGAAATCAACTCGTAAGTTTCAGTATCCTTGCATATAAAAGTTGAGTTTTTGTAGCCAATCAGAATACAGAGAATTTCAATCAGAATACAGAAAATTCCCGCGAATTATGTAGAGCACTGTT
This sequence comes from Apium graveolens, assembly GCF_009905375.1. Taxonomy (NCBI): domain Eukaryota; kingdom Viridiplantae; phylum Streptophyta; class Magnoliopsida; order Apiales; family Apiaceae; genus Apium; species Apium graveolens. The sequence goes on along the minus strand of NC_133648.1, from coordinate 20,899,411 downwards.
TAATTTTAAGTAATATGCTAATCTACTACTAAAACGTCCTAAACTGTTTTATTATTTTCAGTAATTTTTATACCAAAAAAAACAATTTGCAATTTCATATTTTGAAATTAACATTTAAAAAACCAAGTTTGAGTTTTTTGTAGTCAATCAGAAGGTAAAAAATTCCGGTCAATCAGAAGGAGCAAATGTGGAGTACTCACGTAATCTAATACTACATCAGTCTAAACTATTTTATTATTTTCAACTACTTTTATACCAAAAAAATATTTTGCAACTTTATATTTTGAAGTTAACATTTAAAAAATCCTCGTATAAAGGCTGAGTTTATGCAAAAAAAATTTTGACAAATGCAGAAAATTTTCATTAAATTGAATATAATACAGCCGAGATAAACCCCCAACTGTCGATACAACCAGGTGATAAAATAAATAACATACTAAAATCAATTAGATGATTTGTTTTCTGATCATTTAACACATAGATTTTAAAAATTCTTGAATCTAAAAACGAAATCAAAGACATCTCAGGCGATTCAAATTGCACCAGCATCTCTAAAGATAGCAACATCGCACTTGACCATATCACGTAAAAACTATGGTTAGCTCAATGTTCAGAAACAACAATCGCATAAAATGAGATTGGAGAAGCGGCACCCCAGCTATCTACATGCCGGACACCAGCTATAGACATGCCGAAGACACCCCAGCTATCTACATGCCGGATACCAGCTATAGACATTCCGAAATTATAAACCCATAAAAGATGAACAATCTTTAATTGTGAAAGGTGAGCTCTTGCAATAATCATCACCGTCCCAGATTCGATACAGGTTTTGCAGATCAACAAAAATATCAGCAACTTCGTCCTCAACAGATCCAATACGAGATTAACCCAAGCATGACTAAGCAAAAACATAACAAACACTCCAAAAGGAGAGACAAATACACACTCCAAGAAGAGAGACACACAAATACCCAAAAGAATTGGGTTTTATTGAAAAGAAATCAACGAGAATAAAAAAAATGAGGGACTGAGGCTTTCCACTGGAGAAAACCCCTCGATTTACTTGAAAATTGACAAATCCTAGGAGAGGGGAGAGAGGAGGGAGGCGGCTCAAAAAGATTGTGGAGCGATTAGATTGTTTTAGTTTGACGCGAGTTTATGCAATTAAATTATTAGTTTAAATTAAAAAAAATAAAGGTAAATAATCAAGTTTTATTTCATAACATAAAAAATTTAGAATTAATATATAATATTTGTATTTTAATATACAAAAACCATTGCTTATATTATATAATCTCATTAATTAAAAAAAGTAAAGGTAAGTAATCAAATTTTATTTCAGATACTATAAAATTTGGAACTAATATATAATATTAGTTAGCAGCAAAGAAACTCAAACTTGAAAATAAAACTGCAGCTTTATCCATCGCATGCAAGTCCATGGAAACAGTTGAAGAGTTCAATGATTTGACAATATACAATTGATGGAGAAGATGGCGAAGTGAATAAATTATATCGGGGGACTGGGTGAAGTGAAGCAAACAAGAAGGCAGAATTTCTTTAATTGACGTCTTTGTTTATAATGTTGCAGCAATCAACTTATGTATGTGTAGTTATCCATTAAGACAAATTTTCTTGATGTGGATAATGAAGTATCCAAGTAATTTCCTACGACGTTGTACTTTATAAAAATTAATGTATAACAAGATTGTGTATATTAGTTCAAATAGTGCCAAGCAGAAGAAGACACATTGTTCTTCTGACACAACCGGAACATATATGATCCTGACTTCTGGCAATATAAAATGCAATCCTGTACAGAAAGATAGCATCCTAAACGTATAGTGAATAAAGTTCAGAATTCAAAGATAGAAGCACAAGATGTTGTTCTAACTGATAGTGTACAATCTAAGATTAAGTGAAGTAATACAATGTCCATGCATTATCTTATAGCTATCATGGTTTTTCTTAGTGTACTGTATTCTTCAACTTCAATACAAGTTAGATAGCACATCAACTGTTAACAACATTGCAAGTATATAAGAAACTGCTCTCTGGTTGGGAGAGTTCGAATGAAGGGAAGTACGTATTAAGATATAATATAAGATTCTTGTAAGTCCTCCTAACGCCTTGAGTATGTATAATTGGACCTGACACCATCACAGAGTACCTGGTTATTACATTGTCTGTCCCTTAATTGGGGATTTTATCGGTCTTATGATCCTCAATACTAATTTTGATGTTTACGCTTCTGAATATCTAAGAAAAAATATCATATGGTTTGTTTTATATTGGTAAACAATGCAATTTGAAGCATAAAAATGCCCAGCCAAAAGGTATATTATGAGGGAAGCTCGCGAATGTTGCAGACAGTAATATTGAATCTCTTGAATATAATAGAATTTTGCCAACAATGTAATGACTGAGTGATAGCCCATAACAATTCAGGCCCAAGTGAAGAGGCTCAGGGCCCAAATACAAGATCCCAGGACACGTGGCGGCATCACCCCCGTCCAGGTTCCCGAGATCCAGAACATTCCTACGGTCCGGATCTGACAGTACTCTGACGGATTCAGCGTTGACCTTGAGTAGCCCTGGACACGTGGCAGCATCGCCACCGTCCAGGTACCCGGGATCCAAGACGTTCCTACGGTCCGGATATGATAGTACTCTGACGCATCCCAGACGTCCAGATGCCCTACAGTCCAAAATGCCAACCTACGGTCCAGATGAAAAGGGACAAACACCTAAACCCTAGTAGGAGGCCTATAAAAGGTAGAACAAAAGGAAGATTACAGGTTATAAGCTTATATACTCTCTCTCTCTCACATATACTTACATGCACACACGTACTCCTCACAAATATATCTGCATAATCCCAACTTTGCCCTTCTTCTCCTCAAAACCCTTTCTCATCCTCACGCCGGAGGTGCCGCGGGGACGCCACCCCCCTCCGGTTCTGTTTTGTAGGTTCCCACCTTACAGCTACACCGCACACTGCTGCCGTCACAGCCTAAAAGGAGTTTGAGTCCGGGCCCTACAAGGAGAAGGCCCCGCGGTGATATGGGATTATCATTGGCGCTAGAAGGAGGGGGGTCGAACCTCCGACCACTGGTGCTCATATCCACAACCCCACCTCCCAGAAACGTGAAACACCATCTCCCAGTAAGAACGCTAATACCCATCTCTTAGATACGTTTCTACAAGTTTTATTATTGTAAATTCATAGCACTTCCAAGTAACCATGACTACGAGAAAAAGCAAAGCAGCAGTTTCCGCCTCTTTCCTGCCACCTCCTCCCCAACCCAGGGTTGGAGACATGGAAGACCTGGACGAAGGGTTCCCCATAACTCAGACTCCCTCTCAAAATCTCCAACCAGGAGACCAGAGAATAGTCATTGAAAAAGCTGCCCACAAACACACAGGGATCACCACAAATCCATGGGGAAGCATGACCCCAGAACAGATACAGGCGGCTATGGACTTGTGGAAGGAAAAGCAGAACGCCGAGCCTGAGACCCGCCCAGGGGATCAACGAGAGCGGTCTAAAGAACAGTCCGGAGAATCTCGGGAATCCGTCTTCGACCGGATTGCGAAGAATTTAAAAAAGCCACCAGAGGACGCCAGAGATGAAATAAGAAAAGTTGCCCTCCGGGAGAGAATCCGGAAGGAAGAAGAGGCTAAAGCCCAAGAATCTATAGAAAGGAGGATCCGGGAGGAGGAGGCCAAGCTAAAGAGAAAGGCCCACCGGATTCATGTTTCCTCAGACTCAGAGCCGGAGAAGGAGTCCAAGCAAGAGCAAATGGCCCGGGCCCTTCGAGACATTAAAAGGAAAGTGGAGGGCGACATGGAAGTAGGGGCAGCAGCGACCCCGTTCACAAAGAGTCTGGAAGCCACCCCTAGAGAGTCAGGGCTAAAGCACTTCAATTTTGACTCTTTCGACGGGCTGGCTGACCCTGAAGAGCATCTGAACTATTTTGAGCAAATATCCAATATTTATGATTACAGCGACCTGACTAGATGCCGATTCTTCGCATCAACATTGAAGGGGGGCGCTCAGAAATGGTTCAGCCGCATACCATCCCGGAGTGTGGACTCCTGGAAAGACTTTCGCGAGATATTTTTGAAAAGATTCAGGGCCAACCGGATGAACGAGCTGCAGATGTGTCATTTAGAAACAATCCAACAAAGAAGCAAGGAACTCCTTCCGGAATTCATCAAAAGATTCCAGGAAGCAATCAACCAACTCTCCAACTTAGAAGAAAAGGAGGCAGTAAACATCTTTCGAAGAAACTTGCACCCGATATCTTGTGAAGGCTATGTCAAAGACCTGATTCATAGGGAGCCCCAAAGCCTGGCATCAGCATATGCGTTGGCATCAAAGTTCATAAAGGATAATGATTTCCTCAAATCAATGAAGATGAACAGAAGAATACATGATGATGACGAGTCTCCGGAGCGACGCTCGTCGTCCCGGAGAGACAAGAGATACAAGCTTGACAGGCAAGCCAACTACATTCAGCAGTCCCGGGGAACCCCACCCCGGGAAATGTACACCGAATCAAGAAAAAATGAAAGGAAACCAAAGGCCAAGAAGGAACCCAAGCCGGAACCAGAGTGGACACCCCTCAACAGGCCCCGGGCCGACGTTTTGCGTGAAGTCAAGGGCAAACCGTTTTATTATCCGCCAAAACCCTTGCTAGCACCTCCCGAAAACAGGGCCCAGGACAAACATTGTGGCTATCACGAAGATCATGGCCATACTACTGAAAACTGTTTCTCCCTCAAGATGTTCATAGAAGACCAAATCAAGAAAGGAAACATGAACCAGTATCTTCAAAGGGGCTCGAATGACAAAGACAGAGCCCCGGGAAGAAGCAAAAATGTGGTGAATGTCATTTTCGGGGGCACAGCCTCTCCACCGCGGAGCCCGGATCGGGAGAATGATGTGATGATGATCCAGACTCGGGAGGACGAGCCGATTTGCTTCTCTTATTCTGATTATAAGGGTCTCGATCCGGATCACAACTTGGCATTAGTGGTGACCCTCGACGTCGCAAACAACAAGGTAAAAAGAATTCTAGTTGATAATGGCTCATCTGCTAATATCGTATTCGAGCACACACTTAACAGGATGGAGCTCGGACACCTCAGAATGGATCCCTGTCTCGAAGACCCTTTGTACGGATTCGGGAACACCATGATTCCAATCCGGGGTATCATCTATCGTCCCATCATATTTGGAACCGCACCCCGACAGGTCTCCCATATGATGAAATTTTATGTGATAAGCGCAACCTCCTCATACAACATGATCCTTGGTAGGCCCACTATCACCAAGCTCAGGGCGATCCCCTCAACTATTCACTTAAAACTCAAATTCCCCACCCCAGGAGGCACTGGAGAACTGAAAGGAGACAGGGAAATGGCAGGTAAATGCTATGGTCAAGCACTCGTCATGGCAGAAACGGAACCAGAAAACCGGAAGAAAATAATGTCCCTGCCCAAGGGACAAAGCAGAAAGAAGCATCGAGAAACACCTTAATAAAAGGGCCCGTCTGGATGTGAACATGATCGAAGACTCCGGATACAGCGCAACCAACGCTGATGCCCGGATTCAAAAGTTTGTAGAGGGCAAGGAGAAGACGAAGGTAGAACCTGCCCAACAGACAATCGAGGTAGATTTGGAACCCGGGAACCCCACCCGAAAAATCAAAATCGGAAAAGGCTTGGAAACCACATTCCAAAAGGAGCTCATCGATCTACTAAAAGAACACACTGACGTATTCGCCTGGTCCCCGGAAGACATGTCGGGGATTGATGAATTTGTGGCCATGCACAGTCTGGATGTAGATCCAAAGCAAAAACCAATCAAACAAAAGCGAAGGAACTTCACCCCGGAAAGGCAACAGGCAATCGACCAAGAAGTCGAGAAGTTGTTAAAGGCAGACATAATCTGTGAAATTAAGTATCTGGACTGGCTAGCAAACGTTGTGCTGGTCAAAAAACCCAATGGCAAGTGGCGAATGTGCGTGGATTATACAAACCTCAATTCAGCGTGCCCTAAAGATTCTTACCCCCTGCCCAATATCGACCAGCTGATAGACGCGACCTCGGGCCATGTTATGTTAAGTTTTATGGATGCCTTCTTGGGTTACAACCAGGTCAAGATAAATCCGGCAGACATTGCGAAAACGGCATTCATCACACACCGGGCCGTCTACATTTTTGTCATGATGCCATTTGGGTTAATCAACGCCGGAGCAACATACCAAAAAATGATGAATACCATCTTCAAAGAGCAGCTGGGCAGAAATATGGAATCTTACGTTGATGATATGATCGCCAAGTCGGTCATAATCTCAGAGCACATTCAGGACCTTCGGGAGTGTTTCGACAACTTGAGGAAGTACAACATAAAGCTGAACCCGGAGAAATGCACGTTCGGGGTCCCTTCCGGGAAGTTTTTGGGTTTTCTGGTCAGTGAAAGAGGAATAGAAGCCAATCCGGAGAAGATCAAAGCTATAATGGAAATGACAGTTCCCCGAACTCAAAAAGACATCCAAAAGCTCTCAGGATGCCTAGCAGCACTTCGAAGATTTATCCTAAAGTTGGCAGAGAAATGCCTACCATTCTTTGAACTGTTAAAAGGAGCCCAGAACAAAAAGCTAATCGACTGGACCCCGGACTGTCAAAAAACATTTGAGGAAGTAAAGCGACATTTGATGAACCCGCCTATTTTATCAAAAGCAAAGCCCGGGGAGCCCCTTTACCTCTACATCGCAGCCGGGGAAAGAGCAGTATCCTCCGCACTCATCCGGGAGGAGAATGGGACGCAGACCCCGGTATACTATGCGAGCCAAGTCCTGAAAGATGCCGAAACCCGGTACCCAAACTTGGAAAAAATCGCACTGGCCCTCGTACACTCGAGCAGAAAGCTAAGACAATACTTCCAAGGCAGGGAAATCAGAGTAATCACTAATCAACCACTTCGCAAAATCATCCACAAGCCGGACGCCTCCGGGAGGTTAGTCAATTGGGCAATTGAATTGAGCCAGTTCAATATCAAATTTATCCCGAGGCCAACCATAAAAGCCCAGGCGTTGGCCGAGTTTGTCATGTAATGTACTTTTCCAGAAACCCCCGAAATGCCTGAAACCAGTTCCAAAGGAGAAAAAGAGTCTAACAACCGGGATCTTTGGACGCTACATGTTGATGGCTCGGCTACAGCCGAAATGTCCGGAGCCGGTCTGATCCTCTCCAGCCCGGATGGATTCGCAATTCAGCAGGCCATCACCTTCGCCTTCAAAGCAACAAACAACCAGGCTGAATATGAAGCCCTACTCTCCGGGCTCAGACTAGCTAAATCCCTTGGAGTAAGGAGTTTAACAATCTACAGCGATTCTCAGATCGTGATAAGACAAACCAATGGTGAATATGTCGCAAAAGATCCTAAATTGGCCCGATATCAGGAAATGGTTAGAGCAATCCTGGAAACCATCCCGGACTCGACCATCTTGCAGATAAACAGAGAAGAAAATGCGAAAGCAGACGAGCTGTCCAAGCTCATCCAGAATACTTCAGATTTAAGCAGCTCGGTTTACTTCGAGGAGCTCGGAGCCCCCAGCACCGATCGACATGAAGTATTATGTGTTAGCAACCCGAAGAATTGGATGACGCCTTACATAGCCTACCTCAAGGACGGTACCCTGCCGGAAGATCAGAACAAAGCCCGGTACCTCAAGTATAAGGCTGCACGCTTCTTTCTAGAAGACAACCAGTTATACCGGAGAACCTTCTCTGCACCAACTCTAAAGTGCGTTGATCCGGAGGAAGCGGATTACTGCCTCCGGAAGGTTCATAAAGGGATCTGTGGGGATCACCTAGCGGCTAAAACTCTAGCCTACAAAGTCATCAGACAAGGCTATTACTGGCCAACAATCCACGCTGATTCAGTCGCCTATATCAAGAAATGCAGTAAGTGCCAGAAGTTCAGCAACGTACCAAAGCAGGGTTCGAGCCTCCCGGGATCCGTTCTCTCACCGATCCCATTCGCTGTCTGGGGAATTAACATCATGGGCCCTTTCCCTCGAGCAAAAGGGGATCTCCGTTATGTTCTGGTAGCAATAGATTATATAACTAAGTGGGCGGAGGCCAAGGCTATGAGAACCATTAACCAGCAAGACTGCATCAAGTTTGTGGACATGATCGTAATGAGGTTCGGGATCCCGATAGTTTTAATCTCGGACAATGGTCCACAGTTCGTGGGTTCAGATTTTGAAATCTATCTGAAAGAGCTTGGGATTAGACACAAAAAAGCATCTGTTGCCCACCCACAAGGGAATGGACAAGTTGAGGTCACAAACAGAACCATACTCCGAAGCCTGGAAAAGAGACTGGAAGACTCTAAAAAGAACTGTCCAGATGAACTCCCGAAGGTTTTATGGTCATACAGAACTACCTCCTGGACAGGAACCGGGGAGACTCCATTCAAGCTTGCCTACAGTACCGAAGCCCGGTTACCGGTAGAGACCGGATCCCCTTCTCATAGAGTGACCAACTTTGACGAGGTCTCCAACATAGAAGGCCTCAGGACCAACCTCGAACTCCTGGATGAAGTAAGAGATCGGGCCGTAGAAAAAATGGAAAACTACAAGGAAAAAACAAAGCTTTACTTTGCAAAGAAAGCCAAGAAATGAGAATATGAAGCGGGAGATCTAGTGTTCCGGGACACTGAAGCCTCAGACCCAACTAACCAGGGAAAACTACAGCCGAACTGGGAAGGCCCTTATATAATCAAAGAAGTGGTTCGTCCAGGAACTTACAAGCTGAACTACCTCAGCGGAACCGAGGTCCCCAACACCTAACATGGAAACCGCCTAAGGAAATTCTACCAATGAGAAAAAGGTTCACACTCTGGAAACACACCCACATATATATTATAACTTTTTGATGTAAGCATTGTCCTCATTCACCCCAGAATGTAATTTTTGCTTTCAATAGGAATGAAAAATTCTACTTTAAGCTTTTCATACCTTGAACCAATTTCATTACGTTCCTTTATTTGCTATCAAACTTAAACAAATGCAGCCCATGTATACTCAAAGATTCTATAAAAAAGGTATAGAAATGTTATCCAATCCCAAGGAGAAAATTCTATCACATTGAAAATTACCCCATCCCGGGGTCCGCAAAATACAACCAACGTGTATTTATAAAATATTTTTTATAAAAGCTCAGCCAATGAGTATTCATAAAATTTTAGAAAGTTAAAAATACTACCCCATCCCGGGGTCCGAAAAATGCAGCCCATGTGTACTTTAAATTTTCATCAAATTGAAAACTACCCCATCCCGGGGTCCGAAAAACGCAGCCCATGTGTACTTTAAATTTTCATCAAATTGGAAAATTATCCCATCCCGGGGTCCACTAAAACGCAACCCATGTGTCCTTAGGAAAATTCCTAACTACTACTCAAATTCTAAGTTCTAAACATGCAAATCAATATGAAGGAAACGGAACACAATCACATTAAACTACCCCGGGGAAACACACCCCGAAGAGGCAAACCGAGATCATTCAAATTACAAACAAGTTTAAAAAGCCAAAAGGCTTAGTTCGGAATGACTTGAGCTAAAAACAAGGAAATAAAAATTACATGCCAAGACATGGCAGAATCTTTAAGCTTCAGCGGCAGAGTCGGCGGGAGGCGAAGGAGGCTGCTCTGGATTGCCCTCTGGTAGGGGAGGCTGCTCAGCAAGTGGCGACCCGGAGAAGAAGGGAACATTGCTGGACGTCCCAACACCAGACTCCATTGCCCGGAGAGCTTCCTTTTCCTGCTCCAATTGGGTCTCCTCTTCTATATACTTCTCCAGGAAGACGTCTATTGTACCTTGAGGCTCCTCACCGAGATACTTCGAAGCAACATTCCAGCAGATCTGGATCTTCTCCAGCGCTTTGTCATTCAGCTCTTCGAAATACGCGGGAGTTCCCCGGAACCCTGCCAGAACCTCCTCGGGAGTGGGCCGGGCGGCAAGATCATCTTTCAACTTCTGATTTTCAACCCTCATCTCCCGGACAGAAGCCTCAGCCCGGTCCTGCCTCTCCTGGATCTCATCTATAATCTTCTTATGAGCAGCAGCCTCCCTTGCACTGGCCTCCTTCAACTCCTGAATCTCCCGGGTTAGCCGCTCGGATTCAACTTGGTAGACTTCTGCAGCATCAGCCTTCGCCTGAAAGCTCCGGGTTATGCAAACTAGTCCAGCAACCCGGGAGTTAGCCTGAAAACATTATAAATCGTGATTAGGTAACACAAATACAAGAGCACAAGAAGAAGGCAAATAAGAAAAAGGCTTACAGCAGTGATATCCTCCTGAAGCCCGACCAGGAAGTCGTCGAGAGGCTCCTTCCTGTATTTCTTCCTCTCCGCCGTGCTGGCATAATTCTCAAACAACTCCCTTCGGTGAGCCTCTGGGGTAAAACTAGCAAGCAGGGCCTTCAGAGTCTCCGGAGTGTCCGGAGCCAGATCAATAGCAGCCTTCTTTGAAACCGGGCCCTCAGAAACATCACCACTTTTATCCCCGGAACTCGCGGGGGCCCCCTTCCTTTTTCGAGGTACAGGAACTCTTATCACATCCCCATGCTGCACGTCCTCGGACCGGGGCTCGTTGATCACGATTGTTGTCCTCCCCGGGCGGGACGGCGCCGCCTTCCGGGCCGCATCATCACCCTCTCCAACCTTCTTCTTCCCAACATCCACGCTAGTCATTCCCCCAATCCTTCGCAACTTGGCCGGCAGATCTTTAAGTTGGGCAGACATATTTGGGGGGTAGGGAATCAACTTCGGAATACCTGAAAAGGAAAACAACAAGATATCAGTCCCGGATACAAGCAATCAATAAAAGTTACAGTATCAAAATAAAGCTAAGGCAATAGACTTACATCCGGCAGCATGCATGTTCTCATTGCTAGTAAAATAGTCCCGGGTCCACTGCGTCCCAAGTGCCCCACAGAAGGCATAAATCATCGCGAGAGCTGCTTGCCCGAGCCGCTGGACCGGAAACCTATCTGTTTTAATTTCAAGTTTATGGAGTGGCATGAACTCCAGATCCCCACCCCGGACAAAAATGAACTCCCGGTGCCATCCCTTAAGCGACATCAACATACTAACCGGGAGAACCATCTTATCAGAGGGATACCCACAATCCTCTATCCTAAACATGAACTCGTAAATCGGCCGAGCGGTGGATCTCTTAATTTTAAAAAAATGGTGAAAAAGTTTGAAGGTGGGGAGGTAATTTTTGGCGTGACAACAAGCTAAAAACCAGCTGATCCATTTCACCGAGTTCGGGGCTAGCTGAGTAAAAGAGATACCATAAACATCCCGACATAGGGATTTGGTGAACTGATGTAATCCGAGGCGCATGCCCCGGAGATGCTCCAATGGAATTCCAACCCATCCCCCCTCCGGTCTGTGGTATACCCTTTCATGCTCCTCAGGCCATCTCCACTGGTAGGTGTCGTCAAGGTTAAAGGCAAGCCTAAGGGCACCATCTACCTCGGCATCAGTGTATTTCTCCTAGTCCGACAGGACGCTCGGGATACCGGTTCCTAAGAGTAGCAGTACGTTTAAAACGGCTACCTGGCTTATACTATACGTGTCTATATAAGCGCACCCCGGAGTCAATGCCAAACCCGAACCCAACAACAAAACAAGACAAAAAACAGAAAAAGTTTAGAAACAAATCATGTGCATATCTTACCCCAAAAATAAGATCTACAGCATATACATACATATACAACCAAGAAACATATATAAAGAACACACCCCGAACTCTTCAACTTTCTACACTACCAAAAACCCACTTATTCGCATATAAAACTACCAAAATTAAGGTTATTTACACAAATGAGACACAAAGCCATTGGAAAAGCTACGCAAAAGCTACACTACAAAGATTCAAGGCCAAAACATCAAGGCGGTCATGAAATACGAGCAAGAAATGCAAAGTGGCGAAGCGAAAACTCTCGCAAAATAACTACATGCATCGCAAAAACATAAGGAAAAAGTGAAAAAGGAAGCAAAAGAATCGAGATACTTACAAATGGGCAGGAGAAAGAAATGGGGCTTCACCAAGAAATGCTCCTAAAAATCTCTGAAGAATCTCTCTCGTCTCTCTCTATGGAAGTGTTTGTGTAAAATAAAAATGGGAGTGAAAAGACCAGTATTTATAGAAGGAAGAAAGAAGATGTGAGCGGTTTTTGGGTTAAAGAAACCGCCGGGGCCACGTGGCACCCATTGATTGGCGACAAATTAATAACTGCAGCAGTTATTACCACTACCGCAATCATGTCACGGCGCGTCTTTTTAGGCAAAAAAAAGAGGAGGAAATTAAAAACTGTACACTCAAAAGATACGAATAAAACGTGTATATCTTTGACCCCGGCTAGAATCCCAACAGTCGTCTGACATCCCGGATTTGCAGCAACAACTTTTCAGAGTCCGGTCAAATCAAATGTCAGGAGTGTACTTGCCCACCAAACCGTGCCCAAAATTCAAATTCAAAATCAAATGACTAACCAAGTCAACCCCAGAGTCTCATCCCCATTTGATCCCGGGGTTAGGGGGCAGCAAATCAAACAACCTCCAAAATTTTCCAAAGTATTTCAAGGAATCCTACCTTCAACTCAAGTCAAATGACTAACCAAGTCAACCCCGGAGTCTCATCCCCATTTGACCCCGAGGTTAGGGGGCAGCAAATCAAACAACCTCCAAAATTTTCCAGAGTATTTCAAGGAATCCTACCTTGAACTCAAGTCAAATGACTAACCAAGTCAACCCCGGAGTCTCATTTCCATTTGACCCCGGGGTTAGGGGGCAGCAAATCAAACAACCCCCACAATTTGGCAAAGGCGTCGCGGCACAAAGGCAATTACTCTACTCCCCCATCCGGGTAAACCCGCATAAGGGAGTGGGGGGCAAATGATAGCCCATAACAATTCAAGCCCAAGTGAAGAGGCTCAGGGCCCAAATACAAGATCCCAGGACACGTGGCGGCATCACCACCGTCCAGGTTCCCGAGATCCAGAACATTCCTACGGTCCGGATCTGACAGTACTCTGACGGATTCAGCGTTGACCTTGAGGAGCCCTGGACACGTGGCAGCATCGCCACCGTCCAGGTACCCAGGATCCAAGACGTTCCTACGGTCCGGATATGATAGTACTCTGACGCATCACAGGCGTCCAGATGCCCTACAGTCCAAAAGGCCAACCTACGGTCCAGATGAAAAGGGACAAACCCCTAAACCCTAGTAGGAGGCCTATAAAAGGTAGAACAAAAGGAAGATTACAGGTTACAAGCTTATATACTCTCTCTCTCACATATACTTACATGCACACACGTACTCCTCACAAATATATCTGCATAATCCCAACTTTGCCCTTCTTCTCCTCAAAACCCTTTCTCATCCTCACGCCGGAGGTGCCGCGGGGACGCCACCCCCTCCAGTTCTATTTTGTAGGTTCCCACCTTACAGCTACACCGCACACTGCTGCCGTCACAGCCTAAAAGGAGTTTGAGTCTGGGCCCTACAAGGAGAAGGCCCCGGGGTGATCTGGAATTATTACTGAGTGTGGAAAAATTATACATCTGAAAAATATTTAATTTTTTTAAAGAATCAGATCATAGTTTCAAGAATCGTGTAATCATTGTGATATTTTGCATATTCTTTTACAATTTGGTCAGGAACAACAAAGCTCCCTTGTTGACCAAAAAAATATAAATGTTAATGCAAGTAGTCAAAAACAGATAAAATCAAAACTTGAAATCCCTCATTTTTTTTTCTTTTAAAATGCAAATAAGGAAGCAAACACACTTGTTCCCTCCCCCTTCCTCATGCTACAAAAAGAAGCATGAAAAGAGAATGATCATGAAACATGAAAAGGAGAAATACTGACGTGCTGCTGTAGATTTATCCGAATCCCATTTTGTGAACACCTCCATTGCTGCAATCATTGGTGGAAATTCGTAAGGAGGTGAGTCATCACAAGGCAGCGAGACAGCTGACAGTGTTATGTTAATAGTAGGGCCTGATACCATCACAGGGTACTTGGTTAATACTGTGGTTTTTCCGTAATGTGATAATATTTCCACCTTCCCTTGATCCTGACTGTTGATTTCAATTTTTATTGTTACGGTTTTGTTCATATCGTAGGAGATTCCTAGATTTGTTATGTACAAAACAATGTAAGCTGTTTGCGGGGTCAATTGTTGAGGAAGATTAGTGATCAAGGTGATGGGATCAGATGCATCAAACTGGATGGCATCATCCATTACAGGGAAGGGAGGATGATTTTCTGGCGTGGGATCAATATCAGAAATACCACAAACTTTAGTGTAAGGCGTAACTCCCTCGCTCCATATCCGGTTGTATATTTCATCGGTGGATGAGCCGGACCTGAAATAAATATACCAAGTGCAAGATAATTAAAAAACAGACAAGTATCACACTGACACTCAACGCTACACTAGTCTAGTGGGGATCATTTACTGCTAAAAATCTGGAGCTCAAGTGCAAATGTTCTGACCGAAGTCTTGGACTATTGCAATGTGCAAATGTGTGCAAAGAATTAAAAGATTACATTCTTCTGAGATTGATAAGAAAGAAGAACCTCACGTACCTGACTTCCGGTCCAGCAAGATTGATCCTGGTGACAAGATTATATGTGGCATAACCCTCCATCTTCTGGTACAACTCATCATCAATACTCATAATTTCAATTGAATTTATAATTGGAATCCCTCCATCTATAATATGTACTAAACATATCTTGAAGAACCCTGATCCTTGGTTCTGATATATAATTTCTTCGTAAAGCGGTTTACCATCATTTATTGATGTGTTAAGAGTTGTCCATTTCATGTTGTTGATGAAGAGGTCGAATGCTGGAGGTTTAAAGAGACCATCGTAATTACCATAATAAAATCCCACCCTGATTATATACCGGATCGTTTGTGTCTCAGTAGGCACAGTGTAGCAATTATCTGTTGATTTGTCGGGAAAAGCCCGAAGGGTGTTAAATTCATTCCTGGCTGTTTTGGTACGAACTATTTTATTTGAACCGGCTTTAGTGTAACTGGCATCAGCATCCCATACCAGTAGGTTATCACCGAAGCTTGTATCATTATTGCCACAATCAATAGCCTGCCAGTTCGATTTATCTGCATCTATAACATTCAAATGTAACCACCAAGCTGAACAAGAGAATAGCAAGCTAAAAATTACCTTCTGCAGAAGACGAAAGCAATTGCAAGGCAAAAAATATCCACATAGTTTTCTTCATTGCTAACCACCAAGCCAAGTTAATTAAAGAGATCAATGTAGAACGTTGTAAAATGAATCAGGTTAAGGCTCTAATTTATACTGGGGTGATCATATGAAAATTTAAAGCTAATAAGAAGACAGAAACTCCTTTTAGTGCACATGTTTTTTAGTATTCATCGACCAACTTACAAATATATCTGGTCTGGATGGAATTATCTAAGGGTTAAATGGCGTTTGGGTCACTCAACTGACCGCAAACTTGCAGTTGGGTCATCCAACTCAAAAAACTTTCAATCACATCATTTTACTCTTAAAATTTTTCATCTAGGTCACTCGCCGTTACATTCCGTTAAAAACTTAACGGAATGCTGACTAAGCTTGGTGACTTGGATTAAATAAATCTATCATGGCATGTACAGTCGGATGAAGCGACGTTTTGGTCACTCAACTGGCTCAAAACTTGCAATTTGGTCATCAAACTAAAAAAAAAATTCATTCAAGTCACTGACCATTACGCCCATTAAAAACTGGGAAAAAAACTGAACGAAGAGCACCCATACAACCACTGTCTTCTTTCTTACAAAATTTTGGAACATATAAATGCAATAAATAAATGTATAAATATGTTGTTCAATTCTCATATCAAAGTCGTTATAAATATCTCAAAAAAATTCAAAATTTTGAAAAAAATTTGAATTTTTTTTTATTGGGATTTTATTTCAAAATCCCAAAATTGTTCTATAATGACTCGTAAAGTGGTTTTATTTTTGGACTCGTATGTTTGCACAATATTCTCTTATCATAAATATATTTTTTAACAATTATTTATTTTTAATGACTTTTAATAATCCGTTTAGCATAATTTAAACCGATCAAAACCAACGAACAAATGGTAGGGTTAGGTTATAAAATTTCAAACTATGGGTCGGGTTGCTAAAATACATTTAACGTGGCCAACCCGACCCATGTGCACCCCCAGTTTTTATGAGTAAAATCATTAATGATAATCTGTTTATTTGTTATAAAAGGGTGTGATGGGAGGGGCCTTAATGTTGTTGTATAAGACCAGTTCATTCGATTTTCTTTTCAATTTTTAATGGACATAATGGTCAGTGATACAATTGAAAGTTTTTTCAGTTTGATGACAAAATTGCAAGTTTCAAGTCAGTTGAGTGACCAAAATGCCGCATCAGCTGACTGTACATGCCACGGTGAATTTATTTAAGCCAAGTCACCAAGCTTAGTCAGCATTCCGTCAAATTTTTAACGGAATGTAACGGCGAGTGACCTGGATGAAAAGTTTTAAGAGTAAAATGATGTGATTGAAAGTTTTTTGAGTTGGATGACCCAACTGCAAGTTTGCGGTCAGTTGAGTGACCAAAATGCCATTTAACCCAATTATCTAATGCATGCAGGGCAATGAAGATTCCAAGAAATCCTATGAAGTTTTCTAGTAAGAACACACCAAAGATCAACTCCCGAATCATGTCTTTACCGATTTGTAGTAAGAGAACACACCAAAGACTTACGCCAAAGAAAAACAGCACGCATTATTCAATTCAATATATATTTGGTCCTGACTGTAAGATAGAAAAGCTGTGGCAACAATTTATCCGTCGCATGCAAGTCCACCGAAAAGAATTTGTATAATTGATAGAGTGAATGGTGGTCTAAAGTTAAAAGTTAGAAGATTGAAAGAAGTAGCACAAACTGTTCTTGTAAGTATATTTTTTCCATCAATCAAAATCCACGTTTTACCAGTTTAGTAGTCCGTACGTAATACAAAATAAAAATGTAACTAAAGATATTCATTAATTAAAATAAATATTCTGACTTAATATGCATTTAATAGAATATATTTCAGAATAAAAAACGTAACAATCAGCCCATCAATATTCACCACAACAAATCTTGATACAAATCCTGATACAAATCCTGATTCAGCCCATTAGAATTTACCAGCCACACCAAATCCTGACCATGACTTATCAGCGCAAATCCTGATACATATCCTGATTTACAACCCATCAGTATTTATCACAACAAATTCTGATTCAACGCATCAAGATTTACCAGCCGCATCAAATCCTGACCAAGACTTATCAACCATAGCAAATCCTGATACATATTTTGATTTACAGCCCATCAGTATTTAGCACAACAAATCCTGATTCAGCCCATCAGGATTTACCAGCCACAACATATCATGACAAGGACTTATCAGCTATATCAAATCCTGATCAGTATTTACAACAAATCAGAGTTTATAATTTCTGATTAGAAAATACTGATTTTCCCTGTTACACAGATTCAATATTAATATTAAAATAATATAATAAGTCAGTAAATAGTTTAATTAAACAAGCAATAAAATTCCTCGTCCAGAATGCCACGTCATATTAAAATAATATAATAAGTTAGTAAATATTTAAATTAAACAAGCAGTAAAATTCTTCGTCCAGGTCGCCTCGCGTACGCAAGACGCCGAGACATTCGCCGAAATCGCCCTTCGACAATTAGTTTTAGGAAATTGCATCAAGAACATGTCTTAAACATGCCTCAAACTTTCCATTTTCTAACACTGGTTTCCACCTTCCTGCCACCTGTGCTGCGATGCAAGAATATAAGATGCTAAATCGAAACAAAATTTTCCTTATTAGAACAATGTAAGGGAATATTTAGTTCATGGTTAGTGGAAATCGGAATCTTGTGTTGGCATTTGGATTAGTAATTTGTTTGTATGAAATGGAAGTCCCATTCATGGAAGTCCCATTCCCTGGGTAAATTTTCATATCAATTCCATTCTAGTTAACTCATTCTCATTCACAACATTCTTCCTAAAGAAGAAATTTTATCAAGTACATGTAATAAACGATATCAACAGTGTTGTTTCTCTGCTGCTTTAGAAATTACATCTTGCAGCAAATCAACATCTTGCGGAAAATCACCGCGACTTACCATCACTGGCTGAAGTGTGTAAGTGTTTATCTTATATACCCAATCTACATAGCTTATTAATGTGGAGCAAGATGAAAGAGACATTTACTGGACAATATCGAAGGGTCTAAAATAATTTTTTTTGATGATTATCGAGATGCTAAATTTATAGACATGAATGTTTGCATTAATACTTTGAGATATGGAAATGTTTTCCAAAGCAATTAGTAGAAAAACATCTTTTGAATTAATGACCCTTAATAATATTTTGATAACCTCTTTTGAAATGTATTCTTTTTATAAGTGGTTGTGGATCCAAACATGAAAATTTAAGTCCTCATTACAAGGAACAACCTCCAATAATTAGTTTTGGGAAATTGCATCAAGAACATGTCTCAAACTTTCCATTTTCTAACACTGGTTTCCACCTTCCTGCCACCTGTGCTGCGATGCAAGAATATAAGATGCTAAATCGAAGCAAAATTTTCCTTATTAGAACGATGTAAGGGAATATTTAGTTCATGGTTAGTGGAAATCTGAACCTTGTGTTGGCATTTGGATTAGTAATTTATTTGTATAAAATGGAAGTCTCATTCCCTGGGTAAATTTTCATATCACTCACATTATCATACTCTTCATTCTCATTCACAATATTCTTTCAAAAGAAGAAATTTTATCAAGTAGATGTAATAAACGGTATCAACAGTGTTGTTTCTCTGCTGCTTTAGAAACTACATCTTGCGGCAAATCAACAGGTTTTTTCTCTTTATACCACTGATAAAAGCATTAAAAGAATTATGAACAAATATGCAAAGGAGAAGTATTTCAATGCTGCTGTCGATTTATTTGAACCCCATTTTGTAAACACTTTCATTGCAGTGATCATCGGTGGCAAGGTCGCCTTATCAACAGGTGACAATTTTATATTACTAGTTGGGCCTGATACATTCACTGGGTACCTGGTTACAACTGTGGCCTAGGTTTTTTATATACCAAACAATGTAAGCTGATTGTGGAGTCGATTGTGAAAGATTAATGGCTAGGATCATTGGATCAGATCCATTAAATTCAATGGTGTGTTCCAACACAGATGAAGGAGGGTGATTCTCTGGTGTAGGGATAAAATCTGGAAACAAAAGCACTGGCGTAAGGCATAACTTTCTTGATCCATATCCATTTGTATATCTCGCCACTCCCTACGTTATACCTGAAATATTTACAAAGTTGCAAGATAAAAAAGCATACGAACATTGGTCATGTTTTTTATGATAATTACTTCACAGGAATTTAACTCATACAATCGTGTCTCCCCTGCTCAAATCCTCAACCTCGCACTTAGTTTCAACTAATAAATACTTAGGAACTTGAGTGCAAAAGATGCGAGATCTTACACTATTACAATATGCAAATAACAGAGAAGAAGTTGACGTACCAGACCACTGGCCCTCCAAAGTTAATTCTAGTGATGAGACTATATATTGCATTAGTCTCCATCTTGGGATATAATTCATCAAATATAACCATAGTCTCAATTGATCTGATAAATGGAATCCCTCCATCTTTGATTTGTACTAAGCAAATCTTGAAGAACCCCAATTCTTTGTTTGGATATATGGTTTCTTTGTAAAAGGGTTCAAAATTATTTATTGATGTGTTAACAGTTGTCCAAAGTATGTTGTTAAGGAAGAGATTGAATGTTGGAGGTTTACGGAGACCATCGTAGTTGCCATAGTAGAACCCCACACGAATTATATATCGGAGCATTTGTTTTTCTGTTGGCACAGTGTAACAGTTATTTCTAGCATTGCTAGGAAAAGCTCGAAGGGTGTTAAATTCATCTCTGAATGCTTTTGTAAGGACTAGTTTGTTTGATCCCACTTGAATGTAGTCGGAATCAGGCTCCCACAAGAGTAGGTCATCGGAACTTACTTGGTCATTTCCACAATCAATACTCAGCCACTTTGATGTATCTGCAGATATTCAAATGTATGATATAATTATGTATAGTAGCTACATGAAAATATAGAAATATTCTAGCAGTAGGATGATCAAACCTCCCAAAACTAAAGTCTAGCTGGTCGAAGTTCATCGACAAACTTGCACTTTTAAGTTTCAACACTCCAGATCTTCATTTACTCCACTCGCACAAGTGAACCAATATAACAATTTCACTAAGTGAGACAGTTCAAAGATGATTCGAGTTCAAAATCATGCTAAACACAAGGTGAAACTAACTTAGACTACTAACTCGATCTGAAAAAAATCAAGAAATCAATAGAATTGGCTAAAATTACCGTAATATTTTTAACAACATTGTTATGCCCAAATATGGACATGGGCTCTAAACAGGCCCATTACCAGAATTATTAATAATATTGATATTAATAAACAAGTTCAAGAATATGGAAGAGTTCTCGTAATTTGTATATGGATCGGGACCATGCACCGCATGTTGACCAAGACTTCGCATGATGACACGTGGGAATATACAAAGGAGGATAATCTTGTTCACCTCTTACTAGGAGATGACACATGTCTACCTCTAACTAGGAGGTGACACCTACCCATCCCTTACTAGGTGGTGAGTCATGTCTACCTCTACAACATGAAGGAAGGCATATCCTCCTCTTACTAGGAGGTGAGTCTTTCCCTCCTCTTACTAGGAGGTGAGTCTTATTCGCCTCTCCATCAGTAAGGGGGACTTGTCCACCTCTCAACAAGAAGAGAGTTATGTCCACTTCTCCATCGTAAAGGGAGTTCTGTCCGCCTCTCAACAAGACTGGAGTCCTGTCCACCTCTCAATCGGGAAGGGAGTCATGTCCACCTCTCAACAAGATAGGGATCAAGTCCACCTCTAAATAAGAGGAGAGTCTTGTCCTCATACTACTAAGAGGGGAATTTTGTCCTCATACTACTAAAGGGGAGTCATCTCCTCATATCACTAAGAAGGGAGTCATCTACTCATATCATGCATGATTCCATATTACTAGGAGGGATGGCCTACCACCATATCACCATGAGGGATAACATGTCCTCATATTATCAAGAGGTTAGTCCTGCTCCCATATTAACAAGTACGGAGTAATCTCTCCATATTTCGGAGAGGCTCTAAGAGACCAGTTGGAGTATAAACTCACATACAAGCTAGAATGAAGATATAATTACAACAACTTATGACTACACGATCCCATATGGGATACATCATAGAGTCTTTACAACATTATATCATACTTGGAAGGACCTCTTCGAGGTCAGCATTCACTATATATTTCTGAGATCACATCACATGAAAACAATCTCTCTTACAATACAAAGATTGAAGACATGCAAGGCTATCCCTAAAAGGAGATACTTCGCTATCAACTTATTCTCTATTTGACTTGAAGACCCATGATCAGGCCTCAAGGGGTCGCATGGGAGGAAGAATCGCTATGCGTGGATAGGTCTCCTGTGATCGCACTTACTCTTTATATAGCCACATCGCATGACCAGACTCTAATGGGTCGCATAAAAGGCCATGCTCTCTATAAGGCCACATCACATGACCAGACTCTAAGAGGTCGCATGCGAGGCCTACAGGTATTCTCGTGCCTTACCAACGAGATATATTTTCCTAACTCCATGACAGCCTATTACAACCTAATTGAGCATGGGCCATGGACAATATGGGCTTTTTACGGACGGCCCCGCGGTCAACGAACCTGGGCCTTGATGGACTGGTCCAGACCCAAACACATATGGGTAACTTGTCCTCTTAGAACTACGTGTGGCTTGAACCCCTATAAAAGGGTACGTATGCCTCTAGTTTATGGATGATCAACAGTTTGAAATAAGAAAAAATAAACATTATTCCTCTGGCATTCTACGAATCATCAAACAAGATCAGCTACAACATCCATCAATTTCCGTCCCGTGTTCTTCGCGTTTTTCATGAAAACATCTTCAAATCAACATAAACATAATTTGCTCTGTGATTCCAGCAACCTCCAAATTTGTGTTGTTACGAATTTCTCCTAATAACAAACATGAACATAAAATTAAAGAGAATGGCAGAAGGAAATTGCCTTGGGAAGAAGATGAAAGCAACTATAAGGCTAAGAAAGCAAAAAAAATCCAACCACCTTTCTCCATTGTTAGCCCACTACAAGGAGTTCAATAAAGGGATCAATGACGCAGAAGTTGAAGTGCAAAGAGAATGAGGCCAAGGATTTAATTTATAATGCGACGAATTGAAGATTTGAAGCTAGCTAACAAGAAGTAACTATTTACTTTTTCTAATATACATTTTTTAGTATTCATCGACCATTTTAATAAATATAGATAGTCTGCAATCATGAAACTATTTCTAATAAAGTTCCTTGCAAGAGAACACACTAAATTTTTGTCTAGCACAATGGGCACGACACGATGACAGAGTGTGAGAGCATATAGATATATTTAATCTAGCTCATTTGATTAACTAATTTCATATGCATAAGTAACTTTTTTTATCATCCTGCCTTATCTTGCAAGTTATAATTTTTTTGAATGTATATGAATGTACAAACACAATTAATGTATATGAAGTACTGTAGTCTGTAATATTGCACAATCTACATGTAGAGAATTTAAGGAGTTTAACTTCATTTATATAAATTTTTTGATATATATGGTGATCGTAAGCATCACTATTTGCAGAGACTATGTAACCAATGGAAGCAACAGAACTGCAGGATTCATTTCCAAACGACTTGAGCAATCTGCGTAACAAAAAGTTTTCCTTGAGTAGGAAGATGAAAACTTTTAAGCAAAGAGAAAACACCCTACCGAGTCATCAAATGCATGTAAGTTAGAGGAAATCAACAACCTTTCTGTTCATACTTGATAGTTACTTATAATAGAACAATGTTGTTGTTAAAGAGTATAAGATCCTGTTCGGTCCTTCCTCTGATAAGGTATCAGAGCGATTGATTACTTAACAGTGCCAAAGGGTGAAAGCACTAGCTAAGGCCTAAATATAGATATGACATTGGCAGTTTGGCTCGTGGCTATGAGTCTGGATTGCTAAAGATTATCACTATGATAGAAGTCTTCATAAATGGGACATGAATACAGGTCATATAACATAGTTTTGTTTTTTGTATTTGGTGGCATGAATGGGGACCGAGCATAAGAAGACACATATCGACTTGTTTCTCCCCCCTAATTGTACGTTTAAAAGGTGACATTCAATTTACTTTTTATGCATTTTTTTCTACTACTGATTGTATACTTTTGCTGTGAGGAGGGGGAGTGATAACTCCAATCTTTACCCGGCCTCCTCACTCATTCTATCACAACTCAGCCTCAATTTTAAGCAGGATAGGGTGGACAAGTGGTTAAGCTGTAGGCGAGACTCCTGCTGTAACACCCCCAGATCCGGGGTCGGGGATCCGGGTCGTCACGGTCTTTCTTTCCACAATATCACTTCACTTAATTAATAATAAAAACCTTATGCTGTGACCCCACACTAACACACACCACAACCCGTTATAGTCTCAGAGATGAAATTGAAATAAGTACAAGTTTTTGAATCCACAATTTAAAAGTTATTACAACCCAAAATGATTACTTGATAAATTTACAGTTAATTGCCATTATCTGCCACAAGTTATAATTATACATAATTTGATTCTCAAAAATAGAATGCCTGATCTACCAATAGATCTACCTCTGCAGCTATAGCAGCTACAACATCATCGAGAAGACGCGGGACGCTTCCCACGCGCTTGCGCTGGGTCTGCTGGAGTCTGGTCATCTTTCCTAACTGTTGTTGTGTGATGAAGAAATAAAGCAAGAGTGAGCCTTACAGCTCGCAAGATAATATATAGTGATAACAATAATATAAGTATCTAAATGGTTACTTACTAGAATCTTTTATCAAGTGTAAGATAATTACTTACTAGATATAAGTAAAAACAAGGGATGAAGTTACCAAATACTTCACTATACTTATATAATTATAAAGCTACTTGAACTACCACTGTTCAAAGTATAATGAGCTTTTACCAGTTCATCACATAGATGAGACTACAAGACAAGATTTGAATAGATTAAACCTTTGAAATATTATTAAAGGAAATAAAGTTATGATATACTTCATTAAGTTCTGATATATATATATATATCCACATATACATCTTCTTTATACATTTCCTGAAAACCTCTGTCATGTAAAGTATGAACAGAGTTTGAAACATCCAATAAATTTTGGGAAAGGAAAAGAATTTTGGCATAAACCAGGTATCTCGCTGATCAGGAAAAGATACCAATAAGTAACCTTTTCTACTAGTAGATGGACGAATTCCCCACTGGTCATCACCCTGGTCGTAATAGGACCTTATGCTGGACTGCCACTCAGCCACTTATGCATTTGATGGACTCCCACTGAACCACTTACACTATCATGGACGCCCACTGAGCCCATGTTGCTTATGCTGACTCAATAGATGGACTTACTTCCCGAACGTTGGGTAAGTAATCAATTCATTTACCAACACTGCAACCTTGTTGCGAATATAAAATGCACCACAGAGCCGGATCCCTCAGGTTTTGAGCGAGTATTTAAATCCCCTTAAAAAGGAAGATCTTAAATATAAAAAAAATGAGTTTTGGGATCCGCTCTAACTTTTAAAAATCATTTTGAAGACTCGAAAACACTTTAAAGAGTGTTTGGAGTAAAGCTGATTTAATGAAGTAAATCAGTCCCCAGTATATTTAGAAAATGTCTGAATATTATTATTTAAATAATATTCTCATAAAGAATAATCTTTATAAAAATAATCGAAGTAGAAGTATTAAAACTTATACTTGAAATGGATATTAAATAACCAAAGATATACTTATATGAAAGTACTATCTTTATTTGAATAATCGAAAATAAGTTTGATTATTGACACCTTATTCTTTAATAAAATAAAGAATATATTTCAGTAATAAGCGGAGTCATAATACCTCGAATGAATATTATAAATAATATTCATTAAATAAAAATAAAGGAGTCATACATCCTCAAATGAATATTCAAATAATATTCATTAAATAATATAAACTGAGTCATAATCCCTCAAATGAATATTCAAATAATTTTCAAATAATAAAATAAAAGTTATCGAATAAACCTTATTCGATTAATAGTTTGGAAAACTATAACCATATATATATATATAAGTATATATATATATATATTTATATACATATATACAAAATCTACTCGGGATCCTCGACTCCCGGTTTTAGAAAATGTTTTCACCTTTGGGTCCCTATACTAAGGGTATATGCAAATTACCGCTATTCTCTAGCATATGTATTATCAACTGAATCAACAATTATATATGGAAAGAATACGAAACAGGCATGCATATATATATACCATAGCAGCATGCTTCAATATATTGCAACATTTGCTAATTAACCCACATGCATCTATCGCAAGATAATGCATATACACAAATACATCACAACAACAATTATAACGGGTAGAAAACTTGCCTGAGCGACTTGGGGTGATAAAAGGCTCGGGACGAGTCTGGTAACCTATAAACAACAAGTAAGTTGGAATTAAACCAAAGTCACTTGTAAATCTATACTTTAACTAACTTAGACTCTAACGCTTATTTTGCGCTTACTGATTTGCTTAAGTCACCCGGGTACCCTCGGCTCCACCATTTTTAATAATTTAACCTTTACGAGTTTTAAGGCGATTCCTTCGCGAGTGTCTTACCAACTGCCTAACACACTTACCATAAATGTTTCATGCATTAATTAACCCTTTTTGGTCTTTAACCTTTGTTTCAAAGTAAGGCGAGGGGAAAAGTTTCGTTCGCGAAACGCCGTTACTTGAAACGGTCGTTTCTCCTAAACCGTGCATCGGAATCGAACGAACTACATATCAAAATGAAGATCGTAACATGAGCTATCTAAACATGGCAATGGTCATAATCTAGCAGGGGGTTCTCGGGTCCTAATGTTATGCACAAAAATAGTCTAAAGAAAATCGGACGTTACGACGGCTATGTTTACGCGATTTCCCAATTTAAAACCATTCAAAACCAACCCAATTCAACCTCAAATCAAACATACAACCAACATCCATCCTTATCACATCATATCAGCCCCAACCAATTCAATTTTAAAATTCATACTTATGCCTAAGCTTGAATTTAACTATACTACATTCTTTTAACCAAAACAACAAGATTTACCAATCCGATTCAATACCATTTCAATCCCAAACTCTAAATCACAAACATCAAGCTACAATATCACCCTACTACTCAAAATCATCTTATAATACATAGAATCTAGGGTTTGGAGATGATATACCTTCCTTGAAGTGGTGGGAGGAGCTAGGAAGCCTTAAGAAGCTTTGGGAAGTCTTAGGAATGCTTGGATCTTCAAGGAAAACAAGAAAAATTTCAAGTTAAAAACTTGAAAACACTATTCATAGTCTTCTTCTTTGATTAAATGAAGAAGATTGAGAAGGAATTGATGGCTTAAACTCATGATATAGCCCTAACTAAGCATGAAGATGATTAAGGAATTAACTCACCAATTTAGGAAGCTTGGATCTTTGATTTTGAATTTTCTTGCCTTTTGCAATAGTAAAAAAGCCGAGAGCTCTCAAGAACAATGCCTTGGTTTCTTTTTTGATTTTGATGAAGAATAAATTTGCTTGGCTTGGTTGATTTGTTTTTGTGTTTGATTTAGTCAATTACCTATTTGCCCTTAATTTTGTGTGGTTAAAAAGCCACCACATCTCCTTCCTTCCCATGTCATGCCCATGTCATGTGGTGATGTCATCTTTCCCTCTTTGTCCTCCTCTCATTGGTTGGGTGACATCACTCACTCTAATCCCTTTGATTAACTTCCTAATTGTTTGCCTAATGACCGCTGATCTGTTATACGGTTCGCTTAACTTTCGTTCTCGTTTATCGTTTGAAGGATCATACCCGGGATCTTATTACTTAGGTTCCCTTAACCCTTCTCAATACATTATATTCCTTTTTATGATCCTCTATTATAATCCTTTAATTTAAATCTTTTTTATTCTGTTATCTTATACTCAATTCTCTCCGTATCTAGTGGATTTCCGGGAAAAACCAAAGTGTTCGGAATTGGATTCTGGCGATCTTTACATACACTCATATACCACATAGAGTACTAATAATATCCCAGAATATCCATAACAGAACCCCTACATAGTGTGGCATGAAAAGTTTTCTCATTCAGCAAAAACACTATTCACAAGGGTTACAAAAAGTTGAAAATTTTGGGGGTTATTACAGTCTCCCCTCCTTAAAAGGATTCCGTCCCGGAATCAAACAGAAAACAAATGAGGGTACTTTTCTAGCATTGTGCTCTCTAGTTCCCAAGTTGATTCTTCCACATTATGATTCTGCCATAGTACTCTGACTAGCTTGATCACTTTGTTCCGAAGCACCTGCTCCTTCTTATCTATAATCCTTACTAGCTTCTCCACGTAAGTTAGATCTGGCTGCATATCCACCTGCTCGTACTCCACTATGTGTCTGGCATCCCGATGATACTTCCTTAGCATTGACACATGGAACACATTATGAACTTGTTGCAAGTTAGGGGGTAAGGCTAGCTCGTAAGCTAACTTTCCAATCCGTCTTAATATCTCAAAAGGTCCAATGTATCTTGGGCTTAGTTTTCCTTTCCTTCCGAACCTCATTAATCCCTTCCAAGGGGATACCTTTAGCAGTACTAAGTCCCCTACTTCATATTCCTTGTCCTTTCTGAAAGGAATATGTCCTAAGTCCAATCATGTATTAGGATTTAGGAATAACTTTTATGTAATCTGTTTTGATTTCATTAATATTAATAAAGACTTGTTTTGTTTTTATTACGGGCTTTATATATTTAAGTGTTTAAATAAGATATACCATAGTTTAGAGTAAAGCTTTTTATGGATTATGATGAGATCATAATAGTGAGACCTAAAAAGATGATAACTCTAAACTTAAATAGTTCCTGGTCATAGGATTACTAACTGATAATTAATAATCCGCAAAGATCGGTACATACTATGCTTGCTTCATTATGAAGGATGTCTGTTCTCATAGACATTTGTGTGGTGACACTATAGCTAGTATGTAGGTGCTTATTATGGAATAACTTCACTGAACATGACTCGCCCAGCTGAACAACTGATGGAGTTCACTCACGTGTCAGCAGTTGTTCGCTTAGTGATAGTTGTACAAGTATCCTTAGACTTGAGGTCATCATAGTCATCTTGTGTACACTGAACTATGCTTTGGTTTAGTTTTTAGTCTCCAGGGACAATTATTAGGGCTCTTCTGGGTATAGGAATTTGTACACGAAGATAGTGTATGATCAATAAAGGATCTACCCCTTCCAGTGAAGGAAGCGAATGTTCAAGGCTGATCCACTTATGCTAGTTCAGGAATCTCTGGCCAGAGTGAATGAAATTAGAAAGGAGTTTCTAATTTGCATAGAACTACGCATAATAAATGGTAAGCAAGTGATTGAATTAGATAGGCTTGACACGAGATCCATGCCTTGTATTTAATCGGGACATTGTAGGGTAGAAGGAGTTTATTGTACGGTAACTATTCACTGACAGGTTCTTGGTATTCTAAGCAGTGAATTCATATTATCCGGATAGTCGCGATATGTTGAGAAGCATCACTCACGATGTAGAATAAATGTGATTAATTAATTAATCATATTTAATAAATTAGAGAATTTATATAAATAATGATAAAATAGTTTTATTATTATTTATTTCTACTACCGGCTTAATATTGAACCTACAGGGTCACACCATAAAAAGAGAATGATTTTATGGTGGAGGAATTAATTAATAATGGCTAATAATTATTTATTTGTGAAATAAATAATTAATTGGCAAATTTAATAATTGATTAAATGAGATTTAATTGATTATAAATTAATTAAGAAAAGTTCTTAATATTATTAATTAAGGATTTAATTTTTGGAAATTAAATCAAGAGAGAGAATTAATTCTAAAGTGTTTAGAAAAAGGATTAATAATTAAAAGGTGTTTTAATTATTAATGAGAATAATAAATGGGATAATAATAATAATATTTATGGGAAAATTTCAGCTGAAAATTTTGCCTATAAATACACTATTATAGACCCTATTTTTATTCTAACCCCAGAAACCCAAAAGTTTCGGAAAACCAAATTCTCTCCACCTCCTACTCCTCCTAAAAGTCGTTTTCTTGGTGGATACCGGTGGAGTGCTTCACACTTGAGGAGCAACTGCTAAGGATCTCTGATCGTTGTCTCCGAATTATTTTTAAAAGGTTAGATTCGATCCCTCGAATTTTTATTCACGATTTATATGCTTTTATTTGGATTTTGTATGTGTAAAAGTGTTTTACCATGCCCCGCTGCGTTTAAAAATCCAACAATGGTATCAGAGCACAGGTTGTATGCATATAGATCTGTGGTAAAAATTTCAGAATTTTATGTGCTTGTATGAATTAATTATGATTTTTACAAGTTATATTAGGGATTAATTTTGTCTGATGAGAAATCGTTTCTCAGAATAATTTTGAATGTTGATCTGGGTTCTACAAGTGTTGTAGATCGTCTGGGTATTTTTTTCATAATTTTAGGATGTATAGATTTTTATTATGAATTTTTGAAGTTCTTATAATTAAATTCGTAATTAAATAATCATATATATATATATATAAATTGTATAAAAGTATATATCTGCTGCTGTTTTGCTTTTGTGGTGTGAGACACGGAAAAGAAGAAGACAGAAACGGCAGGTCTGAATGTCTGGCGGCACGGAATTCCATGGCGGCGGCTGCTGCTGAAATTAAAAAAAAAAAAAAAACCGGCGATAGTTCACGCACAGGGAAGGACAGCGCGTCGACCACGCGCTGGCGTGCCACGCGCGGCGCGTGGAAGACACGCGCTGGTGACATCAGCATCAGGGTTTCGGGCGTGTGGAGCGCGTGGGTGCGCGTGGTGGAGTTCAGACACGCGCCTGACAGCGCGTGTGCTCGTGTCGGCGCGTGGGGAAACTTCTTTCGGCGCGTGAGGGCGCGTGCGAGGTCAGATTAGGGTGATTTTGGTGCTGTTGGATTCGTCTTTTCAAGACGCTTCTAATGGTATATTATATGATATTTTATGAAATTGTTTCGAACTGTTTATAGCTAACAGAAGTGTTTTTAAGCTGTTTTTGACTGTTTAAATTGCTTTTAAATACTTTATGTGATACATAGAGATGTATAATGCTTAGACGAATGTGCTAGTTGATGTAACATGCCTACCTTGATGTTTATTCATGTTTATATATGTGATATATGCTTAGTTTATCATGCGATGATAGATTTAGGTGAACTTGAATGAACATAAGGCATTTGTTAGACAACCTAGTATAGTGAAATTGTTTCATAACCTTAATAATAATATTATGAATACAATCATGAGATTCTTGTGTTTGTGAAACACGTAATTGAATATGAATTTTTGATATGAGAGAAAGGATGATTCTGTCAACAACAGATTTCTATCTGTAAGAAAGGGTTATTAAGTGACGCCTCTTGACAATGCTCCACCCGATCTGGGAATCGTCTGATTATTGATTATTGAATTGAAATATTTAATTTAAAAGGAAGAATCTCTTTATAATATGATTATGATTATAACGTAATATAATCCCTCTAAAATTAAATAATATCAAGTAGTAATTGGCCAATGATACAAC
Source organism: Apium graveolens (assembly GCF_009905375.1). Classification (NCBI taxonomy): domain Eukaryota; kingdom Viridiplantae; phylum Streptophyta; class Magnoliopsida; order Apiales; family Apiaceae; genus Apium; species Apium graveolens. Next base: position 20,868,392 of record NC_133648.1, on the reverse strand, counting down.
GGGCTTGTGTCGGTCATAGCCTTCCAACATGGTAGAAAGTAGTTCTTATTTTTGAATCATTGTCGTTTCGTGCCACAGCCGAGGGCTTTGATTTCGAAATAAGAAATACTTGTCTATTACATAGAGATGTGTACATTGAATAAGAATCTAAAAGTCGTTACGTGCCACAGCCGTGGGCCTTTGGGGACTGATTCAATAGTACGGAATGTTGGGTTTGACTTGACTTAGAATATTGAGTTTGTCGTGCCACAGCCGTGACTCAATTATTCAAGAGGCTAAAGTTTGATTAGGGAATAACATGAGATGTAATTGACAAGAGTTGTCTGCCTATTGAACATTACATGGCGTTTCGTGCCACAGCCGGGGTTGTGTGATGGAATGTAGGATCCTATTCCCACTAGCATTATGAATGCTTAATTTTTCACGTAGGGGGTTGAATAAATTAGGAAAACTAGTGGGAGCCACTTATGAATAAAGACCCGATTCATATAGTGTTTTGAAATGAAATCGAATATTTGCTAAGTGTTGTTATGTGTTTATCATTTACAGATTTACTTTGTACGTTATGTCTTCTGCACTATCACTCAGGAGCATACTGGATGTTCACAAATTGACTGGTCCTAATTATGCTGACTGGCTTCGAAACTTGAGAATTGTTCTCAGGATTGAGAAGCTGGAATACGTGATTGACTCACCTAAGCCTACTGAACCTGCTAGTGATGCACATAATGATGAACATGTTGTGTATCGTAAGTGGATAGATGATGCAAATGTTGCTCAATGCATCATGCTAGCCTCCATGAACATTGAGCTACAGAAGCAACATGAGCATATGGATGCTCACACTATCCTCATGCATCTACAAGAGTTGTATGATGTGGCGGGGAGGACAGCTCGATATGAGATATCGAAGGAGTTGTTCGGTTGTAGGATGTCTGAGGGATCATCTGTGAATGACCATGTACTTAAGATGATCAATTTGATTGAACGTCTTGGACAACTTGGTTTTGCCATGGATGGGGAGCTGAGCCAAGACTTGGTCTTGCAATCGCTTCCGAGTTTGTTCTCACAGTTTGTTGTGAACTTTCACATGAATAAGTTGGATGTCAGCCTGCCTGAACTCCACAACATGTTGAAGACTGCGGAATCGAATTTTTCCCCTAAGAAGAGTTCTGTTCTTCTAATTGGTGAAGGTTCCAATCCTAAGAAAAGGAAGAGGAACTCTTCCAAGAAGAAGAAAGTAGGTGAGAAAATGCCGGTTCCACCAAAAGCTGAAGACCCCAAGAGCAAAGGTGTTTGCTTTTACTGTAACAAGGTGGGGCACTGGAAGAGGAACTGCAAGGTTTACCTTGCAGAATTGAAGAAGAAGGGTAGTGAGACTACCGCTTCTGATTCAGGTATGTTCATGATAGAAGTGAATATGTCATTTCTACTTGGGTATTAGATACCGCCGGTGGTTCTCATATCTGCAATTTATTGCAGGGACCAAGGAGAAGTAGGACTCTTGAGGAAGAGGAGGTGATTCTACTGATGGAAATGGAGCAAGAGTTGCTGCTGAAGATGTAGAATCATTTCATTTACATAGGCCTACGGGCAATACTATTGTTTGAAATAATTGTTATTTTGTTCCCTCGATTGTGAGGAATATTATTCCCATGTTAGACTTGGGTGGATTTTTCATTTATTATTGAGAATAATGAATGTTCTATTCTTAGAGATAATATTCTTTATGGATGTGGTACTTTAAATAATGGTCTGTATATATGTGATATAATTTACTTCAGATTGAACAAACTAATAAAAGAAAAGGGATGATGAAAATCTCACTTTATAGTGGCACTGCAGTCTCCATTTAGTGGACATGGAGAGAGGGCTGCAGATTTGCTAGGAATGGTACACACAGTTGTATGTGGACCAATGTCTAAGCAAGCCATGGGTGGATTTTCATACTTCATTACTTTCATAGATGATAGATCTGGATTCGGATATGTGTTCGATGAAACACAAGTCTGAGGCCTTTGAAAAGTTCAAAGAATATAAGTATGAAGTGGAGAAACAACCAAACATAGTATTATAACTCTTCGATTAGATCGAGATGGTGAATACTTGAACGGAGAGTTTCTAGATTATCTCAAAGTAAATGGTATAGTCTCCCAGTGGACTCCTCCAGATTGGTATCTGAAAGGAGAAATCGAACTTTGTTAGACATAGTTCGGTCCATGATGAGCTATGCAAATCTTCCAGTATTCCTATGGGGTTATGCATTGGAAACCTCAGCATATTTACTGAATAAGGTGCCTTCCATATCTGTTCCTCAAACTCCGTATGAGATATGGAAAGAAAGGAAACCGAGTCTTAAACACGTTAAGATTTGGGGATGTCCAGCTTATGTCAAGTAAGTTGACCCAGATAAGCTGGAATATCGATCCGTAAAATGTAGTTTTGTGGGATATCCTAAAGAGACTTTAGGGTATTACTTTTGCACCGATCATCGGGTGTTTGTCTCCAGACATGCTACCTTCTTGGAAAAGGAGTTTATCCTTGAAGGAAACAGTGGGAGCAAAATTGAACTTGATGAAGTTCAAGAAGCACAAACTACTACGGATCAAGTGGAAACACCTGTTCTGACTGAAAAACCTTTTGTGGAACAGCCCATTCATAGGTCAGGGAGAGTGTCTCACCAACCTGAGAGGTAATATGGCCTTGTCATTGAGAATGACAATGAGTTGTCGATCATTGATGATGACGACCCTGTGACCTATAATGAGGCTATGAGTAGTGTTGACTCAGAGAAATGGCATAGTGCCATGAAATCCAGAATGTAATCTATGTATACGGTATACAAAAGATAGATTATAGCAGATGGCCAGGTGGAGACCTATAAGGCCAGGCTTTTGGGAAAAGGATTCAAACAAAGGCAATGGATTGACTTTGATGAAACTTTTTACATGTAGCCCTGTTAAAATCAGTTCGGATTTTGCTTGCGATTAATGTGGTTTAAAGCAAGCTTCTCGTAGATGGAACATCCGTTTTGATGAGACAATCAAAGAGTTTGATTTTATCAAAAATGTGGATGAACTATGCGTCTACAAAAGGCTTAGTGGGAGCGTGGTAACATTTCTTGTATTGTATTAAATTAGAGTTGACACACATAACAACATAGCAGACCCACTCACAAAGCTACTTTTTGAAAGTCACTTTGATCGTCATAAAGATGAGATGGGTATTAGATACCAGAGTGATTGGCTTTAGTACAAGTGGGAGATTGAAAGGAATATGTCCTAAGTCCAATCATGTATTAGGATTTAGGAATAACTTTTATGTAATCTGTTTTGATTTCATTAATATTAATAAAGACTTGTTTTATTTTTATTACGGGCTTTATCTATTTAAGTGTTTAAATAAGATATACCATAGTTTAGAGTAAAGCTTTTTATGGATTATGATGAGATCATAATAGTGAGACCTAAAAAGATGATAACTCTAAACTTAAATAGTTCCTGGTCATAGGATTACTAACTGGTAATTAATAATCCGCAAAGATCGGTACATACTATGCTTGCTTCATTATGAAGGATGTCTGTTCTCATAGACATTTGTGTGGTAACACTATAGCTAGTATGTAGGTGCTTATTATGGAATAAGTTCACTGAACATGACTCGCCCAGCTGAACAACTGATGGAGTTCACTCACGTGTCAGCAGTTGTTCGCTTAGTGATAGTTGTACAAGTATCCTTAGACTTGAGGTCATCATAGTCATCTTGTGTACACTGAACTATGCTTTGGTTTAGTTCTTAGTCTCCAGGGACAATTATTAGGGCTCTTCTGGGTATAGGAATTTGTACACGAAGATAGTGTATGATCAATAAAGGATCTACCCCTTCCAGTAAGGAAGCGAATGTTCAAGGCTGATCCACTTATGCTAGTTCAGGAATCTCTGGCCAGAATGAATGAAATTAGAAAGGAGTTTCTAATTTGCATAGAACTACACATAGTAAATGGTAAGCAAGTGATTGAATTAGATAGGCTTGACACGAGATCCATGCCTTGTATTTAATCGGGACATTGTAGGGTAGAAAGAGTTTATTGTACGGTAACTATTCACTGACAGGTTCTTGGTATTCTAAGCAGTGAATTCATATTATCCGGATAGTCGTGATATGTTGAGAAGCATCACTCACGATGTAGAATAAATGTGATTAATTAATTAATCATATTTAATAAATTAGAGAATTTATATAAATAATGATAAAATAGTTTTATTATTATTTATTTCTACTACCGGCTTAATATTGAACCTACAGGGTCACACCATAAAAAGAGAATGATTTTATGGTGGAGGAATTAATTAATAATGGCTAATAATTATTTATTTGTGAAATAAATAATTAATTGGCAAATTTAATAATTGATTAAATGAGATTTAATTGATTATAAATTAATTAAGAAAAGTTCTTAATATTATTAATTAAGGATTTAATTTTTGGAAATTAAATCAAGAGAGAGAATTAATTCTAAAGTGTTTAGAAAAAGGATTAATAATTAAAAGGTGTTTTAATTATTAATGAGAATAATAAATGGGATAATAATAATAATATTTATGGGAAAATTTCAGCTAAAAATTTTGCCTATAAATACACTATTATAGACCCTATTTTTATTCTAACCCCAGAAACCCAAAAGTTTCAGAAAACCAAATTCTCTCCACCTCCTCCTCCTCCTAAAAGTCGTTTTCTTGGTGGATACCGGTGGAGTGCTTCACACTTGAGGAGCAACTGCTAAGGATCTCTGATCGTTGTCTCCGAATTATTTTTAAAAGGTTAGATTCGATCCCTCGAATTTTTATTCACGATTTATATGCTTTTATTTGGATTTTGTATGTGTAAAAGTGTTTTACCATGCCCCGCTGCGTTTAAAAATCCAACACTTTCGGGCTAGGTCTGCATATTTCTTCTGTCTGTCTTGGGCTGCTACAAGTCGCCCTCTGATAAGATCCACTATATCTTTGGTCCTTTGGACCACTTCGGGTCCGAGCATCTTCCGCTCCCCCACTTCATCCCAGTATAAGGGAGATCGACACCTTCTTCCGTACAGGGCCTCATAAGGTGGCATTCCGATGCTATCATGAAAGCTATTGTTATAAGAAAACTCGATCAACGGCAAGTGATCATCCCAACTCCCTTTAAAGTCTATTGCACAAACTCTCAACATATCCTCTAGTGTCTGGATGGTCCTTTCACTCTGCCCATCCGTCTGGGGATGGTACGCGGTACTCATATTTAACTTGGTCCCCGCACATTCCTGAAAGCTCCTCCAAAATCTGGAGTTGAACCTGGGGTCTCGGTCTGAGACAATGGACGCTGGGACTCCATGTCGCGTCACTATTTCCTTAAGGTAAATGTCCACCAGTCTATCGACTGTGTATCTCTCATTGATAGGAATGAAATGAGCTGACTTTGTCAGTCGGTCTATAATTACCCAAATGGCATCGTGATTGGCTTTCGTCCTTGGCAATCCTACAACAAAATCCATCGCTATCTATTCCCATTTCCATTCGAGAATCTCCAGAGGTCGTAAGAGTCCACTGGGTCTCTGGTGCTCTGCCTTTACCCTTTGGCAAGTCAAACATTTGCTTACCCATTCTGCTACATCCCTCTTCATGTTGGGCCACCAGTAATATTCCTTCAAATCCCTATACATCTTGGTACTTCCTGGGTGAATGGAATACCTTGAACTATGGCTTTCATCCAATATCTCATCTTTAAGCTCTTGAACATTCGGAACCCAAATCCAGTAGGAGTACCTCATTATCCCTTTATCATCTTTCTCAGTATGGATCTCCTCTCCAGTCATTGACTCTCTGCCTTCATTCATTATTTTCTCCTGGCACAATCTGATCTTTTCCAATAACTCGGGCTGCATTGAGATCTCAAAAAGCTTTTTTGTTCCGGTTCCGGTTACCTTTACTTCTATTTCCATTTTCTCAAAATCCCTTATCAATTCTTCCGAAGTCGTTATCATTCTAAGTCTTTCCTTTCTACTAAGGGCATCAGCCACCACATTGGCTTTCCCTGGATGATAGAGAATCCCACAATCATAGTCCTTGATTAGTTCTAACCATCTCCTCTGGCGCATGTTGAGCTCTTTCTGCGTAAATATGTACTTGAGGCTCTTATGGTCTGTGAAAATCTCGCACTTCTCTCCATACAAGTAGTGCCTCCAAATTTTTAAGGCAAATACTATTGCCGCGAGCTCAAGGTCATGAGTAGGATATCTAACCTCGTAATCCTTCAATTGTCTCGACGCATACGCAATCACTTTACCGTGCTGCATAAGCACACACCCTAGTCCTTTGTGCGATGCGTCACTATATATCACAAAACTCCTTTTCCGTCCGATAATGCCAATACCGGAGCCGTTATCAACCTTTTCTTTAATTCCTGAAAACTGTTCTCGCATTTCTCCGTCCATTCAAACTTCTCTGTCTTACGAGTAAGTCGTGTCAAAGGGGCTGCGATCTTCGCAAAGTCCTGTACAAATCTACGATAGTAGCCGGCCAATCCTATGAAACTCCTTACCTCTGTGGGGGTGGTTGGCCTTTCCCAATTTGAGACCGCCTCTATCTTGGAGGGGTCGACCAATACTCCTTCTTTATTGATCACATGTCCTAAAAACTGTACTTCATTCCGCCAGAATTCACACTTCGAGAATTTGGCATATAACTGTTCCTCTCTGAGTATTCCTAGAGCTATCCTCAAATGCTCTGCATGTTCTGTCTCAGTCCTTGAGTAGATCAAAATATCATCGATAAAAACTATCACACATTTGTCCAAGTACTTCTTAAATACTCTATTCATTAAATCCATGAAAGCCGCTGGGGCGTTGGTTAATCCAAAGGACATTACCAAGAACTCATAATGCCCATAGCTGGTACGGAACGCTGTCTTGGAAATATCTTCGGGTTTAATCTTTAGTTGGTGATATCCAGTTCTCAGGTCGATCTTGGAAAAATAAACAGCATCCTTTAGCTGGTCGAACAGATCGTCTATTCTAGGTAATGGGTACCTGTTCTTTATGGTTAGCTTGTTCAACTCTTGATAGTCTATGCACAGCCTCATGCTACCATCTTTCTTCTTAACAAATAATACTGGTGCTCCCCATGGAGACACACTGGGTCTTATCATACCCTTATCCAAGAGTTCCTGCAATTGGATAGCTAATTCCTTCATTTCTAACGGGGCTAACCGGTAAGGTGCCTTTGAAACTGGCGCCGTCCCCGGGGCCAACTCAATAGCAAATTCAATCACTCTATCGGGTGGTAATCCCGGAAGGTCTTGTGGGAATACATCTTCAAATTCATTGACTACTGGAATATCTTGTAAGTTGGGCACCTCCTTCTGCGTGTCCACCACATAGGCTAGGTAGGCCTCATTTCCTTTTCGTAGCATCCTTTTGGCCTGGGCCATGGTCAAAAATTTCTGCGTCTGCCTCTTTCCTCTAAATATAACTTCTTTCTTCCCTGGGACATTTAGCTTAACTTTCTTCCCTTTACAGTCTATCTGAGCATCATTGCTAGATAGCCAGTCAATTCCCAAAATTACATCAAACTCCCCTAATTTAAAAGGAATCAGATCAACACTAAAAGATTGCTCCCCTATGCCTATCTCACAGGCGGGGTGAATCTGGTTAACATGAATAATTTCATGATTGGCTATTTCTACTTGCAAGGGTTCTATCAAGGGTTCAGCCTTAAGTCTTAACTTACACGCAAAGTCCTTTGATATAAAAGATTTAGTTGCTCCCGAATCAAATAAAACATTTGGACTGACTGAATTTAGAGAAAGGGTACCTGCTATCACATCTGAATCTTTCATAGCATCCTGGACTGTCATGTTGAAAGTCCTTGCAGTAGGTGGCTTATTAGAAGCAACCCTGCTTGCTCCCGAAGCTGCTGGTTTGTTCATTGGGCATTCCCTCTTCCAATGACCTGGGCGTCCACACTGATGACAAGTGGTGGTTGGAATGACGGCAGGGGTTGATGATGGGCACTTAGTTGAATAGTGGCCTTCCCGACCGCACTTAAAGCAGGTTACTGGCTTTCCTTTACACTCCCCAGTGTGATTCCTTCCACATATGTTACAGGCTGGCAATGGGGGTCGAGACTGGTTGGAATAGGACATTCTTGACTTCTGGCCGCCCTGGCTCACGCTCACACTCATTGGCCGCTTAAACCCCGTGTTCCTTCCTGGTAGGGACACTGCTCTTCGATTAAATCTAGTTGGGAAGCTTCTTCCTGCGGAACCTCCACCCATGCTCATACTTTTCCTCTTTATTCCTTTCTTCTCTCTTTCCTTCTGCATCTGTTCACTTCCGACTTCTACAATTGTTGCCTTTTGCACCAGAGTGGCATAGTCCGTAAGCTCAAGGATTGCCACCCTATTCTGAATCCACGGTTTCAGTCCCTGCTGAAACCTCCTAGCTTTCTTTTCCTCGGTGCTCACAAACTCCGGCACAAACCTTGATAACTCAGTAAATTTCACTTCGTACTCTGCTACAGACAAGTTATTCTGCTTTAGCTCCAAGAACTTGAGCTCCATCTGGTTTTCCATAAACCTCGGGAAATACTTTCCCAGAAACAACTAACTAAATCTCTCCCAGGTTATAATAGCATCTATCTCCATGTTTTTCTTGGCCTCCCACCAGTAGTTAGCTTCTCCTTTCAGAAGGTAGGTAGCAAATATAGTCTTCTGTGCCTCATCGGTACTCAAAATCTCAAAGGATTTCTCCATTTCCTTTAACCATGCCCTTGCCTCAACTGGGTTGGCTGATCCGTGGAACTCAGGGGGCTTAAGGGACTTAAAAGCCCTGAAAGAGTTTGCCACAGTATTGTTATTTCCTTGAGGGGGTGGGTTGGGTTGACGTTCCAAATTCTGCCTTAGGAGTTGCATGAACTGGCCCATGGGATCCATGTCTGGGTTTGGTACCGGTTGCTCAACCTCAGTTTCTCCTTCTTCAGCCTCTATCTCAAATCCCTCAACATCATATGTTTCCTCTTCCTCTTCATACAGGGAGTCATCCTGTTCTACATAATCCTCATCTTCCTCTTCACTGTGTTCCTGGTTCCTATCATCCTGGTTATGGCTTCCCTGGTCCTCAGATCCAGGGTTCGCCCTAGTCCCAATCTTTCTTGGCGACATGATTCTGATAATAAAAAAAAATTATTGGGAAATTCAACGTTAGGTCACAATCATATACAACATTGTGCCTTGCACAACTCTTATAATGGGGAGAACGTATATCGCAATTCTATTATTTTAAGAAAGTTCTAATACGAAGTGCAGTAATAATAATGATAAAAACAGTGACCTCGTCACTAATGAACTGAACCGAAGGAAACAAATATATACATAATGCGAGAAATACATAGTTTGATCTGGTCAAAAGTACAACAGTGCTACAGTCATCTGTCCCAAAAGTGATACACAAGAGTCTATCTGTCTAGTCAGAAAAAGGGATGCTATATACGAGTCAACTATCCCGGAAAATTGGCTCTTACTAAGGCCTCGGCTAACTAGACAACTAGACTATTCCATCATCAATCCTGAATCACACACCGGAGCGGGTCAGCTCCCATACCCTTTCCATCGCACGACGGAAGATATAGTCGGCCTGCCGCCTGGAGATCCTACCATGCCTGTCCCCCTGGAGCGATCTGAGCCTCGCTCGGGATGTGAGCTCTATCCCCGTAAGCTCCCTCCTCAAGGATCGGGGTATAGAAGCCCTAGTCTCATAAGCTCGGGTACGCCTACCCGCCCTCTCTGCATCCAACTCCCTCCTGGCCTCATCCAGTCGGCCCTTGGCAACAGCCACTCGGTTTCTCAGAACATCCTGAACATATCCATGAGCTAACGAAGACTGCCTGTGGGCAGGGTCAAGAGGTGGTGAATCCGGAGCCGCTGAGGGTGCCTCCTCGGTCTGCCTAGGCTCGGAAGTATGGGTCTCTGAGCTGTCATCATCGGGAATCCAAGATAGTGGTGGAGGGGTAGGGGCTCTGACCACCGGAAGTGTGGGTAATGGGGTACCAGCATACACTACCATAGGTCCAACATGCTCCTCAACTACTGGGACCTCATCCGGGTCCTCCTCATCTGGAATAGCAATAACCTCTGTCTCTGACTCCTCTGAGGGTTCCTCCTCATCTGAAATAGCAATGACCTCTGTCTCTGACTCCTCTGAGGGGTCCTCCTCATCCTCCTCCATCTCAGGCTCCTCCTGATCCTCAACATCTAGCAGTGCCTCATCATGCTCACGCTCGAACATCTCAGGGTCCTCTATCTCAGGCGCCTACACATTAAATGAGCTAAGTTACTATCATGATACTTATAAGGGTTCCCGTAAGGGTTTTAACTGTCAGCACTACTTTAAGTAGTCCGACCATGAACTTGGCAAGAGTTCTTATTATCTTTGTGAGTTTGTTATTATATCGACGCATCATCTCTGAGGTTTATAACGCTTAGCTCTGATACCATTTCTGTAACACCCCCAGATCCGGGGTCGGGGATCCGGGTCGTCACGGTCTTTCTTTCCACAATATCACTTCACTTAATTAATAATAAAAACCTTATGCTGTGACCCCACACTAACACACACCACAACCCGTTATAGTCTCAGAGATGAAATTGAAATAAGTACAAGTTTTTGAATCCACAATTTAAAAGTTATTACAACCCAAAATGATTACTTGATAAATTTATAGTTAATTGCCATTATCTGCCACAAGTTATAATTATACATAATTTGATTCTCAAAAATAGAATGCCTGATCTACCAATAGATCTACCTCTGCAGCTATAGCAGCTACAACATCATCGGGAAGACGCGGGACGCTTCCCACGCGCTTGCGCTGGGTCTGCTGGAGTCTGACCATCTTTCCTAACTGTTGTTGTGTGATGAAGAAATAAAGCAAGAGTGAGCCTTACAGCTCGCAAGATAATATATAGTGATAACAATAATATAAGTATCTAAATGGATACTTACTAGAATCTTTTATCAAGTGTAAGATAATTACTTACTAGATATAAGTAAAAACAAGGGATGAAGTTACCAAATACTTCACTATACTTATATCATTTATAAAGCTACTTGAACTACCACTGTTCAAAGTATAATGAGCTTTTACCAGTTCATCACATAGATGAGACTACAAGACAAGATTTGAATAGATTAAACCTTTGAAATATTATTAAAGGAAATGAAGTTATGATATACTTCATTAAGTTATGATATATATATATATATATATATATATATATATCCACATATACATCTTCTTTATACATTTCCTGAAAACCTCTGTCATGTAAAGTATGAACAGAGTTTGAAACATCCAATAAATTTTGGGAAAGGAAAAGAATTTTGGCATAAACCAGGTATCTCGCTGATCAGGAAAAGATACCAATAAGTAACCTTTTCTACTAGTAGATGGAAGAATTCCCCACTGGTCATCACCCTGGTCGTAATAGGACCTTATGCTGGACTGCCACTCAGCCACTTATGCATTTGATGGACTCCCACTGAGCCACTTACACTATCATGGACGCCCACTGAGCCCATGTTGCTTATGCCGACTCAATAGATGGACTTACTTCCCGAACGTTGGGTAAGTAATCAATTCATTTACCAACACTGCAACCTTGTTGCGAATATAAAATGCACCACAGAGCCGGATCCCTCAGGTTTTGAGCGAGTATTTAAATCCCCTTAAAAAGGAAGATCTTCAATATAAAAAAAATGAGTTTTGGGATCCGCTCTAACTTTTAAAAATCATTTTGAAGACTCGAAAACACTTTAAAGAGTGTTTGGAGTAAAGCTGATTTAATGAAGTAAATCAGTCCCCAGTATATTTAGAAAATGTCTGAATATTATTATTTAAATAATATTCCCATAAAGAATAATCTTTATAAAAATAATCGAAGTAGAAGTATTAAAACTTATACTTGAAATGGATATTAAATAACCAAAGATATACTTATATGAAAGTATTATCTTTATTTGAATAATCGAAAATAAGTTTGATTATTGACACCTTATTCTTTAATAAAATAAAGAATATATTTCAGTAATAAGCGGAGTCATAATATCTCGAATGAATATTATAAATAATATTCATTAAATAAAAATAAAGGAGTCATACATCCTCAAATGAATATTCAAATAATATTCATTAAATAATATAAACTGAGTCATAAGCCCTCGAATGAATATTCAAATAATATTCAAATAATAAAATAAAAGTTATCGAATAAACCTTATTCGATTAATAGTTTGGAAAACTATAACCATATATATATAAGTATATATATATATTTATATACATATATACAAAATATACTCGGGATCCTCGACTCCCGGTTTTTGAAAATGTTTTCACCTTTGGGTCCCTATACTAAGGGTATATGCAAATTACCGCTATTCTCTAGCATATGTATTATCAACTGAATCAACAATTATATATGGAAAGAATACGAAACAGGCATGCATATATATATACCATAGCAGCATGCTTCAATATATTGCAACATTTGCTAATTAACCCACATGCATCTATCGCAAGATAATGCATATACACAAATACATCACAACAACAGTTATAACGGGTAGAAAACTTGCCTGAGCGACTTGGGGTGATAAAAGGCTCGGGACGAGTCTGGTAACCTATAAACAACAAGTAAGTTGGAATTAAACCAAAGTCACTTGTAAATCTATACTTTAACTAACTTAGACTCTAACGCTTATTTTGCGCTTACTGATTTGCTTAAGTCACCCGGGTACCCTCGGCTCCACCATTTTTAATAATTTAACCTTTACGAGTTTTAAGGCGATTCCTTCGCGAGTGTCTTACCAACTGCCTAACACACTTACCATAAATGTTTCATGCATTAATTAACCCTTTTTGGTCTTTAACCTTTGTTTCAAAGTAAGGCGAGGGGAAAAGTTTCGTTCGCGAAACGCCGTTACTTGAAACGGTCGTTTCTCCTAAACCGTGCATCGGAATCAAACGAACTACATATCAAAACGAAGCTCGTAACATGAGCTATCTAAACATGGCAATGGTCATAATCTAGCAGGGGGTTCTCGGGTCCTAATGTTATGCACAAAAACAGTCTAAAGAAAATCGGACGTTACGACGGCTATGTTTACGCGATTTTCCAATTTAAAACCATTCAAAACCAACCCAATTCAACCTCAAATCAAACATACAACCAACATCCATCCTTATCACATCATATCAGCCCCAACCAATTCAATTTTAACATTCATACTTATGCCTAAGCTTGAATTTAACTATACTACATTCTTTTAACCAAAACAACAAGATTTACCAATCCGATTCAATACCATTTCAATCCCAAACTCTAAATCACAAACATCAAGCTACAATATCACCCTACTACTCAAAATCATCTTATAATACAAAGGAATCTAGGGTTTGGAGATGATATACCTTCCTTGAAGTGGTGGGAGGAGCTAGGAAGCCTTAAGAAGCTTTGGGAAGTCTTAGGAATGCTTGGATCTTCAAGGAAAACAAGAAAAATTTCAAGTTAAAAACTTGAAAACACTATTCATAGTCTTCTTCTTTGATTAAATGAAGAAGATTGAGAAGGAATTGATGGCTTAAACTCATGATATAGCCCTAACTAAGCATGAAGATGATTAGGGAATTAACTCACCAATTTAGGAAGCTTGGATCTTTGATTTTGAATTTTCTTGCCTTTTGCAATAGTAAAAAAGCAGAGAGCTCTCAAGAACAATGCCTTGGTTTCTTTTTTGATTTTGATGAAGAATGAATTTGCTTGGCTTGGTTGATTTGTTTTTGTGTTTGATTTAGTCAATTACCTATTTGCCCTTGATTTTGTGTGGTTAAAAAGCCACCACATCTCCTTCCTTCCCATGTCATGCCCATGTCATGTGGTGATGTCATCTTTCCCTCTTTGTCCTCCTCTCATTGGTTGGGTGATATCACTCACTCTAATCCCTTTGATTAACTTCCTAATTGTTTGCCTAATGACCGCTGATCTGTTATACGGTTCGCTTAACTTTCGTTCTCGTTTATCGTTTGAAGGATCATACCCGGGATCTTATTACTTAGGTTCCCTTAACCCTTCTCAATACATTATATTCCTTTTTATGATCCTCTATTATAATCCTTTAATTTAAATCCTTTTTATCCTGTTACCTTATACTCAATTCTCTCCGTATCTAGTGGATTTCCGGGAAAAACCAAAGTGTTCGGAATTGGATTCTGGCGATCTTTACATACACTCATATACCACATAGAGTACTAATAATATCCCAGAATATCCATAACAGAACCCCTACATAGTGTGGCATGAAAAGTTTTCTCATTCAGCAAAAACACTATTCACAAGGGTTACAAAAAGTTGAAAATTTTGGGGGTTATTACACCTGCAAAACAAAACCGGAGGGGGTGGCGTCCCCGCGGCACCTCCGGTGTGAAAAAGAGATAGGGTTTTGAAGAAGAAGTGTGAAATAGAAATTATAAGGATAAGAGTGTTGTATGTATAGGTGAATAGAAATCAGTAACCCCAAAACACCTTTTGGTCAACCTTTTATAGGCTTCCCATTAGGGTTTGGGGGGTTGTACCTTAAATCTGGACCGTTGGCATGTGCTGGATTGGAAAACGCGTGGACATCTGTGATGGGCCAACGTGTCTCCAGATCTGGACCGTTAGAAGGTTTTAAATTCAGGTAACTTGGACAATGGGGATGTTGCCACGTGCCCGAATGTCCTTCCTCTACTTTTATTCGGGTCCTGGTCTCTTTTTATTGGGCCTTTTCCTGGGCCTAAACGGATATGGACTATCAGGGAGGTGTATAATTTTTGTTATCAATTTAATGAAAAAATATGGAAAAGAATTGTAATCCGAAAAACAAGATTGATTAACCTACACTCAAGAGCAGTCCCATAATTCCAAATCCCTAATTGTGTTTATTTATTTAGATCTTTATTCTTATTATCTTTATCCGAATACCCAAATACAAATTCAATCTTGAAACTTAGTCCTTAACGAAAATCAGCTTCAACATTTGGCACCGTCTGTGAGAATCGTTTATTGAAAAGAGAAGAAGATTCATCTTAGTTAAAGCAGCCACTGACTGCTCATCATACATCTTATCAAACTCATGTTCATACCTACAATCCATTTACCAACTTAATCATCGGCGGAACCTCTCAGGATGGTAAATCCATCGCCACTCGAATCGTCGTCGACAATGGTGGCCGCAAAATTCATCTGGGCAATACTTTTTATGCGGGTCATTGTCAATAAGTTAAACATCATCCTCATATCACAGATGCAAGAAGTATCATCATGGAGATAAGAGACAAATCTAACACTCATATGAAAAGTGAATATACAAAAATAAAGACCTGAAGCTTGGAACAAGAAATCAATCATGCATCGGGCGATACAAAGCGAGAGGTATCGGAAGTAAAATAATGTGAGACCGGAAGGTTTCGTCATGAAAATTTTTAGAGAAAAGTTAGGGAGTTGGAAGATCGTGAACACAAACTTGCCAATGAAGACGCCGACTTCGAAGAAACTTAGGCAGATGAACATCCCCACGTGGTCGGAATCATCGACGATCACCTTCAGAAAACCGATCACCAAGGAGAAGAAGATCTAGATCAAGGGATCGGAAACATAAAATAATTGGTGGACCACATGGAGGATCACCACCTCATAGATGTAATTCATCCATTGATGATCGTAGAATTAATGGCAGATGAAATCATGGAGGTCATGGCAGCAGGCTTTGTACTAATAATATAATAGGTCATGGTAGTCACAACAACAGTGAATATGAAGGCGATGATGATTATCATCGACATGATAATTACCATATGAGAAACAATAATGAAGATCATCAATGGAATATGTATGGTGATGATGGCAGGGGCAATAATCATAACAAACATAATGAATCAACCTTTCTGCGAGTGCAATTGGAAAAGTTGGAAAGAAAGAGCTGACAAACTTATGCTGAACTAGGAAGGACCATTCGAAATCTCGAGCAAGCCACAATCGAAAACTTGCAGAGTCAAGAAAAAGAATATACCAACTCATCTAATCTAATAAAGTACTATGTTAGATATATTTGATAATGTCATGGCTAATATAATGTATGTTTAGATTTCAGATCTTACTTAACAGGATAAATCAGTACTTAACTGTTGATCAGTACTTATACTGGAAGTCAGGACTTAAGGATATCAGTACTTATATTATCAGGAGATAATCATCAGAAGTTAGATATCAGAACTTAAGTGCTGAAGGATGATCAAAGAAAGGACAGTAGCTGATTAAAGGAAAGAAGATCGAGATAAACATAAGAAGAGGTATGCATGAAGAAGGAATTCCGTGAAGAATGGAATACTTGGAAGAAAAGATATCTGATTTATATATTTTAGGAAGCAGAATTATATTCCATATCAATTAAAAATTATCTTGTAACTGTGTAGTATATAAACACAGACATAGGGTTTACACTAAAAGTGTTAATATATTCGAGAAGATTATTCATTGTAACCCTAGCAGCTCTCGTGATATTTGTTCATCACTGAGAGGTAACAGTTCCATACTGTAACAAAGTTTATTGTTTCAATAAAGTTTGTTTTCTGTTACTTAATATATTAAAGTTCGATTTGATTATATTATACACTGTATTCACCCCCTCTACAGTGTGTGTGACCTAACAAGTGGTATCAGAGCAGATCTGTTAACACACATACAGCTAAAGATCCATACACAATCATGTCTGACACAGAAACTCCAACTAAGCCTACCAAAACTGAAGAACCTCCGAAGCCACAAATTCAAAGTCGGTATGAGACTATCAGGGTTCCCATACTGAGACCATCTGAATATCCCATATGGAAGGTAAGGTTGACCATGTTCCTGGAAGCAACAGATCCAGAATACCTTGATAGAATCAAGGAAGGCCCTCACAAACCAACCAAGCTCGCTGTTGCAGTTGCAGGTGAAGCAGCAAAGACCGTACCAAAGGAGAAGAGTGATTATACTGCTGAAGATATAACATCAATTGCTAAGGATGCCAAGGTACGACACTTACTGCATAGTGCCATTAATAATGTAATGTCAAACAGGGTAATCAACTGCAAGACTGCTAAGGAGATATGGAATGCTCTGGAAACAAGGTGTCAGGGAACAGAGACAATTAAGAAGAACAGGAAGACAATACTCACTCAAGAGTATGAACACTTTGACTCAAAGACTAATGAGTCATTGAATGATTTATATGATAGATTTGTCAAACTTTTGTATGATTTGTCATTGATTAATAAAGAGTATGATCTTGAAGATTCAAACCTTAAGTTCCTGTTAGCTCTTCCTGAATGCTGGGATTTGAAGGCAACGACAATAAGAGACAACTATAATCTTGATGAAACAACTCTTGACGAAATCTATGGTATGTTCAAGACTCATGAGCTTGAGATGGAACAAAGAAGCAAGAGGAAAGGAGGAAAGTCAAGGACAGTTGCTCTTAAGGCTGAAGAAGAATTCCCCAAAGCAGCTTCCTCAAGGAAAGACAAGGGTAAAGCTCTTGTCATAAAGTCTGAAACTGAGTCATCAAGTTCTGAAAGTGATGATGACTCAGATTCTGAAAGCTTGCCTGAGACTGATGCTGATGAGGAGATGATGAAGCTGTGTGCTCTTATGGTGAAAGGAATCACAAAGATTGCATACAGGAAGTTCAGGAAGGGAAAGAAGTTTTCCAGGAAAGGCATAAGTTCTGATAAGAAGAATTTCAGAAGATCTGAAGGCAGAGGAGGAAAGTCTGACAGAGGAGATTACACCAATGTTAAATGCTATAACTGTGGTGAGAAAGGCCACATATCTCCTGATTGCAAGATGGTAAATGGTGACAAAGGCAAGGCTCTTGTCACAAAGCAGAAAAGTTGGACAGACACCTCAGACTCTGAAAGTGAGGAAAACTATGCATTGATGGCAAATGCTGATAAAGAAAGTGCTGAGAGCAGTTCTGAAGCTGCTGAAACAAAGGTACCTCAGACTATTTATGCTTTTCATACTGATGATATTAATGAGTTGAGAAGATATCTTAAAACCATGTTTGTTAGTTATAGAGATCAAACTTTAACATGTGAAAGATTAACTTCTAAAAATCTTGCATTTAAGAAAAGAAATGATTTCTTAGAAAAAGAGTTAGTCATGTTCCATCAAACTCAGAAGGATAGAGATGATGTTTTTTATGTTAGGGATGAAGTGCTAAAAATAAATGAATCTCTAAAAACTGAGTTAGAAAAGGAAAGAGAGATTATCAGGACTTGGACTAACTCTGGCAAAACAACTCAAAATTTGCTAAGTAGTGGAAACTGGAAAGAGCGCTTAGGTTATGGAGAAGATAAGAATGATAAAGGAACTGAAGAAATTAAGCCTGTTGATAAGCAAAAGCCAAAGTTAAAACCTGTTAAGTTTGTAACTGTAAAGTCTGAAAATGAGAAATCAGAAGTTACAAAGGAATTAACTTCTGACAAACTAAAACAGGAAAAGACAGCTGAAGTGAACATAGGCTTAATGACAAAGAAGCAGCTTAAGCATAAGCTGAAAGATGTTAAGAATGCAAACAAGGTAAAATCACCTAGGAAAAATAGGAATGGAAAGGAAGGTGTGAATAAAAGCAATAATTATAAACCTGTTCCTGATGCTCCTAGGAAAACATGTCATAATTGTGGAAGTTCTAACCATCTGGCTTCTTTTTGCAGGAAGAATAAGAATATTAACTCCTTACCTTCAAAATCAGGAGTTAAGAGTCAGTCTGTTAGATACAAACCACAAAATCCTTGTTTTCATTGTGGTAGTTTATGGCATTCCATTTATACTTGTAAGGAATATCATAGCTTGTACTATGATTATTATCAAATAAAACCTTCTTTGAAGAAAGTTTCCATTGTTCCTTCTAGTGTAAATTCTGATTCAAAGTCTGATAGTGTAAGTTCTGATAAGAAAAATGTTAACATAAACTCTGATGCTAAATCCGCTGCAAATGTTAACAAACTTAATAAGGCCAAAGGATCCAAGCAAGTCTGGGTCCTTAAAACTAATAATTAGTGGTCTTTATGATTGCAGGGCAACAGGAAAAATATTCTAGTTCTGGACAGTGGATGTTCAGGACATATGACTGGAAATAAGGCCCTGCTATCAGACTTTGTGGAGAAAGCTGGCCCAAGTGTTTCTTATGGAGATGGCAACATTGGAAAAACATTGGGATATGGCAATATCAATCTTGGAAATGTCATAATTAAAGAAGTAGCTCTGGTCTCAGGACTTAAACACAACCTACTGAGTATAAGTCAAATCTGTGACAGAGGTTATCATGTTGATTTCTTTGAAGAATACTGTGAAATTGTGAGTAAATCTAAAGGCAAAATTGTTCTGAAAGGATACAGGCATGGTAACATTTATGAAGCTAAGATTTCAACAAGTTTTGATGGTTCTGCAATCTGTCTGATGAGTAGAGCATCAATTGAAGAAAGCTGGAATTGGCATAAGAAACTCTCTCATTTAAATTTCAACAATATAAATGAACTGGTCAAGAAAAATCTTGTGAGAGGACTGCCAAAGTCAGTATTTGCTCCTGATGGTCTTTGTGATTCCTGTCAGAAAGCCAAACAAAGAAAATCTTCATTCAAGAGCAAGACTGAATCATCAATTCTTGAGCCTTATCATCTACTACATGTTGATCTATTTGGTCCAGTAAATGTCATGTCTATTGCAAAGAAGAAGTATGCGTTGGTCATAGTGGATGAGTTCACCAGATACACATGGGTGTATTTCTTGCACACAAAAAGTGAAACTGCATCTATCTTGATTGATCATGTCAAACAGCTGGATAAAATGGTCAAAGATTCTGTGAAAATTTTAAGGAGTGATAATGGCACTGAGTTCAAGAATTTCATAATGGAAGAGTTCTACAAAAACCATGGAATAAAGCATGAATTTTCTGCTCCTGGAACTCCACAGCAAAATGAAGTTATTGAAAGGAAGAATAGAACTCTCATTGAAGCTGCACGTACAATGCTTGAAGAAGCAAAGCTTCCAACCTATTTCTGGGTTGAAGCTGTGCAGACTGCTTCTTTTACTCAAAATGCAACACTCATTAACAAGCATGGAAAAACACCATATGAGATGGTGAATAAAAAGAAGCCAAATCTGAAATATTTTCATGTATTTGGATGCAAGTGTTTTGTTCTCAAGACTCATCCTGAACAGCTATCAAAGTTTGATCTAAAAGCTGATGAAGGAATCTTTGTTGGATATCCACTTTCCACAAAAGCCTTCAGAGTCTATAATTTGAGAACAAAAGTGGTCATGGAATCTATCAATGTCTCTTTTGATGACAAGAAGATTACTGGTCTTAAAGATTTCATTGACCATGATCAGCTGAGATTTGAAAATGAAGACTCAAATTCTGAT
Organism: Apium graveolens; assembly: GCF_009905375.1. Classification (NCBI taxonomy): domain Eukaryota; kingdom Viridiplantae; phylum Streptophyta; class Magnoliopsida; order Apiales; family Apiaceae; genus Apium; species Apium graveolens. Next base: position 20,847,854 of record NC_133648.1, on the reverse strand, counting down.
ACTGAAAATCCTGACAGTCTAAGTCCTGATACTGTAAACTCTGAAGGATTAAACTCTGATGTTATTGAAACTGTGGTGACTATGTCAAAGGAAGATGCACCTATGCAGGGGGAGCATACTCAAGATCCTACCACATCTCAAGAAACATCAGAACATGCATCTGGCTCTTCAAGTTCTGATTCGTCAAGTTCTGATAAGCCAAGTTCTGATAGTGCTGAAAATCTAAATACTGAAGAATCCAACTCAGAGAGCATAGTTTCAGGGGGAGCATCAGAAAATGAAAATGAAGATAGCATGGATCATGGGGGAGCATCCAGTTCTAGAGAAAACCTTCCATCTGCAAGGAAGTGGACAAAATCACATACACCTGATTTGATAATTGGAAATCCTGATGCAGGTGTCAGAACTAGAACAGGTACTTCAAATGAATGTCTCTACAATTCTTTTCTCTCTCAGACTGAGCCAAAGAAAGTGGAAGAAGCTCTTCAAGATGCTGATTGGGTGCAAGCAATGCAGGAAGAGTTAAGTGAATTTGAAAGAAATAAAGTCTGGACCCTAGTGCCAAGACCAAAGAATAGATCTGTTGTTGGTACAAAGTGGGTATTCAGAAACAAAACTGACAGTGATGGCATAATTACAAGGAATAAGGCAAGGCTGGTTGCAAAAGGATATTCTCAACAGGAGGGAATTGATTATGATGAAACATTTGCACCAGTTGCTAGGTTAGAAGCCATAAGGATATTTTTGGCTTATGCTGCTCACAAAAAGTTTATTGTCTTTCAAATGGATGTGAAAAGTGCTTTTCTCAATGGAGAATTGGAGGAGGAGGTATATGTTGAACAACCTCCAGGCTTTGTAGATACCAAACATCCAGATTATATCTACAGGCTTGATAAAGCACTTTATGGACTTAAGCAAGCTCCTAGAGCATGGTATGAGACTTTAGCTCAGTTTCTTCTGGAAAGTGGATTCAACAGAGGAACAATAGACAAAACACAGTTCTACCTCAACCATGGAAAGGACTTACTTCTGGTTCAGATTTATGTTGATGATATCATTTTTAGGTCTACAAATGACAAACTTTGCAAGAAGTTTTCCAAACTAATGTAGTCAAGATATCAGATGAGTATGATGGGGGAACTTAGCTATTTTCTGGGCCTTCAAGTCAAGCAGAATGAAGAAGGCACTTTTATTTGTCAAACCAAGTACACCAGAAACTTGCTGAAGAAATTTGGAATGCAAGATTGTTCAAGTGCATCCACTCCTATGGCCACTGCAACAAAACTGGATAAGGATACCGGTAAATCAGTAGATATTACTGACTATAGAGGTATGATTGGCTCTCTACTCTATCTAACTGCTAGTAGACCTGATATCATGTATGCTACCTGTCTTTGTGCAAGATTTCAAGCAGATCCAAGAGAACCTCACTTAACAGCTGTGAAAAGAATCTTTAAGTATCTTAAAGGAACAGCTGCTTTGGGATTATGGTATCCTAGAGAATCAGATTTTAAAGTAATAGGTTACTCAGATGCAGATTTTGCAGGTTGCAAAATTGACAGGAAAAGCACAAGTGGAAGCTGCCAATTTCTTGGAGGCAGATTGGTTTCTTGGTACAGCAAGAAACAAAAGTCAATTTGCACATCAACTGCAGAAGCAGAGTATATTGCTGCAGGAAGCTGTTGTGCACAGATTCTTTGGATGAAGAATCAGTTACTGGATTATGGGTTAACATATTTCAAAATCCCTATTTACTGTGATAATCAAAGTGCTATTGCTATGACAGGTAATCCAGTTCAACACTCTATGACATAGCACATCAGCATCAGGTACCACTTCAGAAGGGAACATGTGGATGAAGGTACAGTGGAATTGCACTTTGTTCCAACAGATCAACAACTAGCAGATATCTTCACAAAACCACTATGTGAAGCCACTTTTACAAGATTGGTAAATGAACTTGGAATGGTCTCAGGTTCTTTTTCTAAATCTGTCTAGTTTTGTTCTGATGCATCAGACTTTATGATCAGTATTTACAGAATGTAATCTCTTTGTTTATTCTGTGCTTAATTGAAATACACGTTTAAGTACTAATTGTTCTCTGATATATGTTTCTAAACTCTGATAAGTGATATGTCTGTTCAAGTAACTATTCGATCCTATGAGGATAACTGTGCTAGATACTGACCTAGTAGTCTTCAATAAAAAAATGATTCCATGTAAGAAGTAATTATTTCAGTGGAAATCTTGTGACACTAGAAAATTCTGATAATTGAGCTTAGTTGAGTTTACTTTGTTTATCTTATTACTAAGTCACAAATTAGAATAATGCTACTCATCTGTTAAGTTCTGATACTAGTAAAACTGCTGATTGTACTAAGTGCTGATAAACCTCACTTATCAAAAGAAAAAGCAAAAAGATCAAAGAATAAAATCAGGTACTCCTTTGAGATCTAGAGTAAAAATGTGGAAGGGACGACCCAAGTGCATTGCTGGTATTAAGTAAATATGCATTAGAAAAGCAAATTTTCTTGGAGACTTTTCACACTCTATGATTACTGGAGAAATACTCTGATAATAGCATAAATTCTTATAAGCAGTCGTGACTCACTTACACTGAGAAGCCACTGTAAAATAGAATTTCAAAAGATGCATAAAATTAGCACAAAACAGTTGAGGTGGACTCAAGCATGAACTCATTCATCAGTAGGTTTCAGGACAATGATAGCTCTTTAGCAAAATTTTAGTTATGCCTTATTTCTAAGATGTACTGAAGTGAATCAGACTTTACTCTTTGTCTGTTATTTAGCTTAATGCACACACTAATCACTCCATCTGAATGATGAAAATTTCTGTGGTGGTCTACGTTATTTTAGATAAACAGTCATTGTGTCATTATTGCACAAATTCTGAGGACAAGCTCTGGTTGCATATTCTGATGATTAAGTTCTGAAGAGTATAACTCAGAACTTGTATGAGAACTTACTAAGATAGGCATTCCTTTTTCGAGTTAAGAAATTATGTTCTGATGACTGTTAAGTTCTGATAAAATCTAAGTTCTGATATTACAGTCTAATGTTTTACTTGACTTATCTGTGAATAAAATTTGATAACAGTCTCAGTTAATATTTGAATATGTTGATGTGGAAGATTAATAGTCACTATGGTTAGGGTTAATGGTATTTGTACTTGAACAGTCCACTGTTACTTGTTTCTTGTGCGCTTTAAACCATGTTTCCTCTTTCCAATGAATGTTATTCTTTTTCAAAGTCTAGGGAGACGAGATAAAATTAATTCTACCTGTCAGCATTAAATACTTTTACGTCTCCTGGCATTCTCTTGCCTATATAAGCAGCCACTTCACATCATCCTACCCATCAAATTCTTTCTCACACACTTACCTTCATACTTTTTCTTTCAAAAACACAATGGTCAGATTCAACATGTTTTTGAACTACCAAAACTTCAATATGGAGCTACGTTGTGCCGAATGGCAGCAGGAATGGCACGTCACGGCCATTCCTGAGGAGATATGGGACTCTGTCCCACAGGAGGTACTGACCCACCTCCTGTTCTTCTATATGGATTACCATCGCCATCTGGAGCGAATGGAGGAGGAAAGACTGGCAGCTCTCCGCCAGCAAGAGCAAATCATCAGACTCGCCATTCTGTTTGTCGAGAGTAGGAAGAAGAAGAAATGATTTAATATTGTCTTCTTCCTGTTTTTCTTCATCATCAGCTTTGTCAGGCTTCTTAGCTAGGACTAAGGCTGTTGATGTTAGGTTTCGTAGCTTAGGGAAATCTTGTATAAGTACTAATGTAATTTCAATTTCATAAATGTATTCTCTTGATATATTAATGAAATTTGTGTTTGCTTCAAGATTTTGTCTCTAAGATATTTGGTAATGCATTGCTAAATCCTGATTGATATTCTGATGACCATATAAATTCTGTTTTAATTTAAGTTCTGATTTTTTTATCAGCACTTACTCATCTCATTTATCTTGGTCATTTTTACGTGATTTACTTTCCGAATATTAATGATGCAGTGAAAAATAATTAACTCAGTGGGAACGGTTTCAATTTTTAATTAAAACTGTTTTACCTTGATTAATGAAATATCTGGGTAAGTGGAACGATTTTTCCTTGAAAACAGGCAACTGAGTAAGTAATGATTCCTGTTTTCTCGAGCCCAGTAACTATCCGTTATTACTGCATGTCTGACAGGTGTCCAACGGTAACATTTTTGTTCAGAGTATAAGTACAACAGAGAGAGGATTTCTTTAATCCTTTATTTTCTTCGTATTTTTTCTCTTTACTTACTTTTACTCTCTTTCTTCTCACGTTGGTTTTTCATACAGACATCTTATCAAACACCTAACAGGCACTTTTGAATCTCAATTTTTCACATGGCACCTAAGGATTTAATCATTGATGGAGCTAAGTTTGTTCCAAACAACTATGCTGCTCCAACTGTAGATGCTGATGAAGCAGGTCCTTCAGGACTTACTCCTCAACAGACTCTTCCTAAGTCTGAACTGGTTAAGAAGTTTATTACCGGAGAAGCACCAGTACCTTGGAGTGAAACTCGTGCAGGTCAGGAGTGGACTAAGGAATGGAACTCAGTTTCATGTGTTCCAACTGACAAGCATCTTGCTGAGCACTTGACTAAAGCTGATGAAATGTTAAATTCTGATGATTTCAAAACTCAGTTTAGAGTCACTGCATTGAGTACTAAACATTTACAAGGTCTTCATTCAACTACTCATGCAGAGCTACACAAGATTCAGGAGGACTTTATCAAACAGGAACAAGTTTGGAAAATTGATAAGAAAAAGTTCTTCCAACCTACCATTGACAGGATTGCTTATATTGAGAAGACTCAAGATCATCAACAAGCTCAGATTGATGAAATTCTGAAAAATCAAGCTTCTCAGCAATCACAACTAACTGAAATCCAATCCTCAGTGGAATTGCTTATCTCTCTTCTACTACCTGCTGATGCCAAAAAGGGGGAGAAAGTGATTAAGTCCAAATGCAAGACTGACAAGACACTGACAGGAAAGGATAATGAAAAAGATGATCAAGGAAGCTCTGGAATGGGTAGAGGTCATAATCAAGGTAGAGGATTCACATCAAGACAAGCTAGTCACAGGACAAGTTCTGATACTGGGAAAAGAATAAGTTCTGCTGCTGGTAAAAGGATAAGTTCTGATGAACTTCTAGATCTTGATGAGGAAATGTCAAGACAATTATTTCTTCAGGAAAATTTAGGAATGGACTTGGAAAGTTTAAAGGAAGAAGAAGCCAGACTTAAATCAGAGAAAGTCACATCTAAATCTGAAGCTTCTGGTAAAAAGCCACTTCCAAAACTCAAAGGCATTGTGATCAAAGAAAGGACACATACTGAAGCAACATTGGCTAGATCACAACCACAGATAGATCCAAGATCCAAGGGTAAAGAAAAGGTTGGTGAACCTATCAAGGTTTATGTACCTCCTGAGGATGAAGAAATTACTGATGAAAAGGATGATCTTGCTCTGACTTCAAGAAAAGTTCTTAAAACAACCTCTGACATGGCTCAAGTTGTTCAGAGTCAAGAAATTGTAAGTTCTGATATTCAGAAGAAGCAAGTAACCTCTGACATAGCTCAAGTTAACTTGATATCAAAAGATAGATCAAAGACACTCCTACCAGGATTCACTAAAGCAAAACAGACTCAATCTTTGAAGACTACTGCAAGTGGTTTTGAAGCTAGAGTAGTTACTGGAAAGGAAGCAAGAGATTAAACTGGATTGGGAAGTGCTAATGAAAGAAGAGTACACAACACTACCAATGATCCAACTTCCTTGAGTGAACCAGGTATTGGAGCAACTCCTGAGAGATTGAATTCAATCTGGAGTCTGACAAAGCCTATGTCATAAGACTAGATCAGGAGTTGAGAAAAGCAAAGATCAATGATCTCAGAGCTGCAATCTTTCAAACTGATGAAGATACTGCAGAGCTTAAAGATGTCAAAAGGAGAATGATTGATGAACTCAGATATGCTGAAAAATGTTTGTTGAAGAACTATGTCAGAACAACTCCTGACATCAGAGAGATCAGATGATGAAGCCAAGTCAAAGATCTACAACTGCTTAAATTCTGATATTTGTACAGACTGAAGTTGTTATCAGAAGTTGAATATTGGTAAAGCTTTAAGGACTGTAAGTTGTAGTTATCTAGTCTAATTCTCATGCATTTGTACTTAATATTTTTGACATCATCAAATATTTGTTAAACTTGTATATTATGCTAATTTACAAGTTGGGGGAGATTGTTAGATATATTTGATAATGTCATGGCTAATATAATTTATGTTTAGATTTCAGATCTTACTTAACAGGACAAATCAGTACTTAACTGTTGATCAGTACTTATACTGGAAGTCAGGACTTAAGGATATCAGTACTTATATTATCAGGAGATAATCATCAGAAGTTAGATATCAGAACTTAAGTGCTGAAGGATGATCAAAGAAAGGACAGTAGCTGATTAAAGGAAAGAAGATCGAGATAAACATAAGAAGAGGTATGCATGAAGAAGGAATTCCGTGAAGAATGGATTACTTGGAAGAAAAGATATCTGATTGATATATTTTAGGAAGCAGAATTATATTCCATATCAATTAGCAATTATCTTGTAACTGTGTAGTATATAAACACAGACATAGGGTTTACACTAAAAGTGTTAATATATTCGAGAAGATTATTCATTGTAACCCTAGCAGCTCTCGTGATATTTGTTCATCACTGAGAGGTAACAGTTCCATACTGTAACAGAGTTTATTGTTTCAATAAAGTTTGTTTTCTGTTACTTAATATATTAAAGTTCGATTTGATTGTATTATACACTGTATTCACCCCCTCTACAGCTCTCATTTGATTCACAATCATTGTTTTTGTAAATATTCTTACTAGCCACTTGTTAAATAAGCGAATGTTCTTGTTATGTTTAGTAGCTTTAATAAATAATATATATTATAATTTATTGATATTAAGAGTGTAGTACTGTAACAAATGGTGACTCGCGAGCGGGTCGTGCGGGTTGGTCAGTGCCGTGCGGGTTCGTGTGGGTCGTGCGGGCCGTGCGGGTTCGTGCGGTTCGTGCGAGCCGTGCGGGCTCGGTTCCAGTTCTCTGTTTCCTAACTCGTAATCGGCTCGTTTTTTCAGACGAATTGTGCGGGTTTTTAGCGAGCCGAACCGGGCCGAATAAATACCGGTTTTAGAACGAGCCAGTCCCAGTTGTGCGGTTCAAACCCGCACAATTGGCCACCTCTACCCATCGGCAATCAACTAGGGACAATGGTTAACCCAATTCCCAACTTATAATTTTCCGAAACTCACTTGAGAACAAGAGAATGCTCTATGCTACACTGATGATATATCCTTTCAAAATTGAAGCAATAAATTACTTGGGGGCAGAGGATATGTCGGGCCATACATGCTTCAGTGTGAAGCTATGATGGTCCACCTGCGAACTTGACATGTTGGGAGATGAGAAAGTGGCGATCTACAGTTTTTTAGACTTTATAATTTTATAGATCACAATGTCAACATGACAATATCTCATCAGTGTACAATCTAAGTATATGTGTTCAATACAAAATTTGAAGATTGGAAGCATATGCTGAACCCGAAAACCGCGTCCAATGCTATGATGGTTCAAAGCCACCCAAATAATTCAATGAAACGTGCAATGATCACTTAACCACTGGCTCATATATGATGGTAGCAAATGGATCCAAACATGCTCGATCCGATGCAAATGTAATAATGATTATGAAGCAAACACTTGAAAGAATTTGCAATGATTTTAAAATCATCTAAGGTATTCATCAACTATCACTATTTTCTGTTTAAGCAATAATATATTGGGAATATGCAAGCATGATAAATATGAAGTTTAAGATTTAAATAATATGCTTTGAAAGAAAAAACCATACATGGAAAAGTAGAAGACAAAGGCTCGTCAAATAAAAGTAAAAGAAAGTATGTTCTGAAAGGCTCTGTCATAACATGTGTCCAAAGGCAGCTAAATATATCCATGCCCAAAGGCTAGAAGTTTAAAAGTGGATATCAAATACATGATTCATAAAAGTATGAAGGTGATTATGTCTCAAGTCTCTCATATGTCTTCATGAAATGGACTACCTTCTCTAAAATTGGGGACAACAATCCCTACTCTTCTTCATGCTTCAACTTGCTCTGTCTGTCGATCTTCAAACTCGTAGTTAAACATGCATTTGGTTAAGTCAAGTTTATCATCCTTTACCATCTGCAACCTTGTATCAAGTCCGACTCCATACCAAGTGTCTTCAAGCTTAGCTTTTTCAAATTCTTGTAGCTCTTTCTCTAAAGTTTAATTTTTTCCCTTGAGTTGGACCTCACAATCTGCAGTATCAGCTTTGAATATCTTCAATTTTGCTTCGGCACCAACAAGTTTCTGTTGTTCATAACTTACCTTATTTCAGGCATCGTTCGCAGCCTTTTCCAATTTGGACAGCCGACTCAGTCTTGAACAACGCTACTTGCTTGCGCGACCAAAGCATAACCTGCATACGTGGGTACATGATCAAAAATATTGAATATACGTGAAATTTATAAAAAATAAATATAAAAAATACCAGAGAAGTAAATGTCTAGGGATGGCAATCAGGTCGTATCGGATCGGGTATTGCAGAATCCATATCCAAACCCGAAAATTTTATCCATACCCGGACCCGATCCAAACCCGAAAAATACCCGAAAATGAATACCCCAACCCGATCCATCGAATTTCGGATCGGATTCGGGTATACCCGAAACCCGAATTTTGTTTGAATTGGATATTCATACCCGAATCCGAAATCCGAACCCGAACCCGAAATCTGAAAATTTGTATAATTATTGATATTGCAAGTGCTTGGGATCGAACACGCGACTTGCGGAGAAAGAGTTTTAACGTGTTATCTTCAACCACTCCACCACATCATTAATTGTGTTATTATAATTATATCTAATATTTAATATATCAACTTAATTAATACCCAATTTATTAGATTTATCACTAAAAGATGTTTTGTTAACCTTATTAATTTTATCACCCATTTAAATGATTGAATAACTATATTTCATTGAACTTTATAGTTAGTTAATATTTAAATATAAATATAAAAATATATGTTCTAAAAATTATATAATAATATGTATAATGTATAATATATATTATATACAATAATATATATATATAATATTATAATGTGTAATATATAAAATTCTAATATATATATAAAATTCGGGTTTTTTCGGATTTCGGGTTCAGATCGGGTTCAGATAGAGTTTCAGATTTCGGATCGGGTTTCAGATCGGTATACCTAATATCCAAATCCAAATCCTAAAATTTTCGGGTTTAAAATTCAAATCTATATCCAATCCTAAAAACCGGGTTCCGTAAATCCAAAATTTCGGGTTTCGGATCGGATATCCGTCGGATTGGATTATTTTACCATCCCTATAAATGTCATAACTTATTCACCACAAGAAACCTAGTTCATGATAGAAAGTTTTTCCTCATCAGCGGCATGAAGAACAATAGCAAAGTCACAAGTATCCAAAACATTTTCAAGGAAGGGATGCATCGGAACCCTAAAATCACATTCAAAAGCAGCAACTTAAATATCTACCTCAAGATGATCTTTCAATGAAATAAGATCATACACCCCATCTCCATTTTTGTCTTTGGAAATGAAGAAATCATCATGTATCATGAACAATACTTTTATATTTTTAATATCATCGTTATCAAGCTACTATGGAGGTTAGCAGCTGGAAACGTCTTATCATCATCAATCTTCATGTTATTCCAAATACTAGTATTGAAATAATAGTTACCGATGAAGATATTGCATCAGCTTCTTTCAACAACGGAATTCCCTCAATTTCAGTTGTCACCAATGCAATGCAAGGACGAAAATGGGGATGGATTTCACGATAAAACCAAACTCATTAGAAGCAGGCATCTGCAATTTCAAAAGAAAAAAAAAGGTTAGAGTGGTCCCAGAAAAAAAGTATGTTGGGACAACTCTTAATCATTGGAAATACTTGAATAAATGTGAGAATAGGGGCCAACTAAAAACCGTGTCCGATGATTAAGGACAACTATTGGAACGCGGCAATTTTGTCATTGTAGGCACTAAGATAGGCTTGGGGACCGATTACTTAAATGTACTCGATGGTCGGCTACTAGTGTTACATACTGTTAATTTTTTATCATATACCAACTATTTTGAGACATCAAGAAGGTCATTGGGTGCAAAAAGAATATAGTCATTGGTTGCTTCCAAGTCGACAATGAATTTTGTCGAAGGGATGTTACAAATGAAATTCGGTATCCGAAAGACGCATATTATAATAAGACAAGTATAAGATGTGTTAACGTATAAAGACTCGTGTATTTCTGTATTATTTAAATACGTAAGTATGGAATTATTAGATAAGCAAAATATGTGTATAGCTTCTATCAGCTATGTGTTATTTTATTATTATGTATGTGTGATTTTGATGTACTAGAATTGTCCTCGTAATTAATTATGGATTTGTATTGAATTATTTTCACTTTTAAAAGTGGATTTAATACAAGTTTATTTGTGTAAATATGTGGATTATCTCTAAAATTGTTTTTATGATTTTATAATCTTAATAATTATTTTTGGGATTTTATAAAATTTATAAATCAATATTTCATCAATTATTTAACCCTGTATGATTTTCTGATTGTATTTATTTGTAAAATATGTATTTAATTCCCGAATTCTTCAAAAATTATGAAACTCATATTTATTTAAGTTGGGAATATTCCGGGAATTTTAAAATTAATTTGGGAATTTTTGAGATTAGTTTTACCCGCGCAATGATTCGTATATTTGTTAAAAGCGGGTATAAATTATGTTTCAGAAATTATTTTAAAATTTCGAAATTTATGTTTTTATAAACTTTGGGATATTTTTAAAATTTTAGGACCATTTTTTTAATTTTATGTAATTGTTTTGCGTGCACCTCGGTCCGTTAATTTCGAATTTCGGGATAAATTGGGTCTGGAAATCTTCGTAATTATCCAATAGTACACGTGTCTGAATTACAGGAATTATACTGCTACATGTCCTGCATCAATTTGGACAGCATAAACTATAATAGTAATAAAAAAAATAATAACAAAACACACGTGCACAGGGGGCTGTCTTTCATCCTCCAATCTCTTTCTCTCTCTTTACTCTCACCCCCCATTCTGTTTCCATTTCTTTTCTGAGCTTGTTTCCCTGCTACCTGTTCTTGCAATAATCCTCATTGTTCCCTTCAATTTCCAGGCGTGTGTATACATGTGTGCGTGTATGGTCAGGATTATCCTGTGACTGTGCCGCCATCATGTTTCTGTGTTTTCCGGCGACTATCACCGCCGTCTTCTTGCCGTCGTGTGTGTGGGTATATTTGTGTGCGTTAATGATATGTGTGTTAATTGTGTATGCGTGTTCAGCCACTGTGTGCGGTGCCCTGTGTTACTGCCGCCTGTGCGGTGCTATTTCGGTCGTGTTTGTGGGTCGTATCCCTGTGCTCCCCTGTTTCTCTGTTTGGGCCTGTTAATTGGGGCTGTTAAGTGGGCCTTGCTGTTGGGCCACAAATGTTAAGGCTGATTGCATGTAATTGGTTATGATATTTTAATTTGATTTTGCAGAAATTAATTGACTAAATTTTGTGAAATAAATAATTGCTTCCGGGAAATTAATTTCGTAATCGGTGAAATACGCGTTGGAAACCTGAAATAATCGGGTACCCTTAAATTTTGCCACCGTCGGCGATGAGCCTCGGCGAGCCGATAGTGGACTGTGATGTTTATTCTGAGTGCTAATATTTTAAAATAAATAAATTAATTCGTAAAATTATCTTTGAAATGAGAATTTGATTTTATATTAAAGTCGAGTACGTAATTTAGTTGATGAACTGTGATTGGATTGATTGTGGGGTTGAACTGGTGGTTGGGATGTGATTGGATAATAATTGTTGTGATTGTGGTGTTTGGGATTTGACGTCGATTGATGTTTCGACGGGTAGTCCGATAAACAAAGGAGACGCTGCCCGATTTCCGGGAAATCAACTATGGAAATGCGGGAGCATATCCGGTAATTTTCGGGACGTCGAATGAATATATATATACTTATACTGTATACGAACTTGATTGTATGTTGTGGTAAATGTTCTGTCAAAAACTCGGTAACCCTAATTTTGTAAAAGGACAAATATGCGTATTTTCTGAAAACGAGCACTGAATCGATTTTTGAGAACATGAACCCTAAGTCATACGTGTGTTATTATATGAAGTGTGTTACGAGTCGGGTTTTGTTAACGCATGGGTAGATTGTTAGCGAGGATATGTCAAGCATAATCGAATGTCTAAGTTAGGGTATTTCGACCTTGTAGGTTCTAGTCGGAATGCCTGAGAATTGGCATTGGACGAAAGATAGTTGGTGGTCAGTCGAAAAGCTCAGTAAGGTTCTAATCAAAGGACTTAAGTGTTGAGGTCGAATCCAGAGTGATCTAGTGGATAGACAATAAAGCCTGAGCGACAGAGTAGGCTCAGAGTCGATCAGTAATAGTTGTAAAGCCCTGGAAGGCAAGTACTTCTGAACTTTTCTTCGAGATATATTGCAAATATTTTTGAACTGTTTCATAACATGTCGCTATTATTCAAAATAACTCATGTTTTAATATTGCAAGTGCTTTAAACTATTTAACCTTGACCCCTGATTTCTCTTGATCTTGAGCCATAAGCCTTATTCTTTGTAAACCATCCTTTGTTGATTTCCAGATATCAAACCCCCGAAATATGATACTACTCCCCAAATGTATAACTACCAAACACCAAACACTGGAAGAAAATTGTTTGAAAACACAGAAACTTTTATACTCCAACCATTCTTTATAACATCAAAGAACTATACTCTGAAAAATCATTACTGGTCTAATACATGATCCTTATACAAATTGAAAACCATTTCTTATACATACCCTGATATACCCTTATGATACTCAGTGTAACACCCCCAGATCCGGGGTCGGGGATCCGGGTCGTCACGGTCTTTCTTTCCACAATATCACTTCACTTAATTAATAATAATAACCTTATGCTGTGACCCCACACTAACACACACCACAACCCGTTATAGTCTCAGAGATGAAATTTAAATAAGTACAAGTCTTTGAATCCACAATTTAAAAGTTATTACAACCCAAAATGATTACTTGATAAATTTACAGTTAATTGCCATTATCTGCCACAAGTTATAATTATACATAATTGATTCTCAAAAGTAGATGGTCTGATCTACAATAGATCTACCTCTGCAGCTATAGCAGCTACAACATCAACGGGAAGACGCGGGACGCTTCCCACGCGCTTGCGCTGGGTCTACTGGAGTCTGGCCATCTTTCCTAACTGTTGTTGTGTGATGAAGAAATAAAGCAAGGGTGAGCAGCAAGCCCACCAAAATAATATGTATAATGATTTCCAATATATGAGCCTTCTCATAGTACTCATGAAAGTCTTGGTCAAAAGAAATGAACCAAGTTTGATATCTTAATGCGATGAAGTCACAAAATATTCAGTATATATACATATATACTTTTCAAAATCTTGGAAGTCCTCTTCCATGCATAATATACACAGAGTTCCAGTGTATAACTGTATAAAAATATCGTTGCAAGGTGATCTCATATATCTAACCTTGCCTCAACGTTTTTCTGAAAATCTTTGTCATGCATAAGATAATCATTAACTAGATATAAGTTTAAAAGATGAAGTTACAAGATACCCCAAAATACTTATATCTTTCCCAAATACTACTTGAACTACCCCCATTCAAGTTATAATCAGTTTCAAAGGTTCATCACATAGATGAGACTACAAGACAAGATTTGAATAGATTCAATCTTTGAATATCATTATAAATAATGAAGTTACGAGATACTTCATTAAGACCCGATATATAAATATATTCATATATATCTCCCATACATTTCCTGAAAACCTCTGTCATGTAAAGTATGAACAGAGTTGCAATATCCAATGAATTTGGAAGGAAAAGAATTTTGGCATAAACCAGATATCTTGCTGATCAGGCAGAGATACCAATAAGTAACCTTTTCTACTAGTAGATGGATGAATCCCCCACCGGTCATCACCCTGGCCACATAAGGACCTTGTGCTGGACCGCCACCCGGCCTCTTACGCGTTGATGGACTGCCACCCAACCACTTACACTTTCATAGACCGTACCCCGGCCTGTCGCTTGCCGACTCAATTAGAAGGGCTTACTTCCCGAACATTGGGCAAGTAATCAATTCATTTACCAAAACTGCAACCTCGTTGCGAATATAAAATACACCACAGAGCCGGATTCCCCAGGTTTTGAGCGAGTATTTAAATCCCCTTAAAAAAGGAAGATCTTAAATATAAAAATGAGTTTTGGGATCCGCTCTGACTTTAAAAATCATTTTGAAGACTCGAAAACACTTTATAGAGTGTTTGGAGTAAAGCTGATTTAATGAAGTAAATCAGTCCCCAGAATATTTAGAAAATGACTGAATATTATTATTTAAATAATATTCCCATAAAGAATAATTGAAGTAGAAGTATTAAAACTTATACTTGAAACGAGTATTAAATAACCAAAGATATACTTATATGAAAGTATTATCTTTATTTGAATAATCAAAAATAAGTTTGATTATTAACACCTTATTCTTTAATAAAATAAAGAATATATTTCAGTAATAAGCGGAGTCATAATACCTCGAATGAATATTATAAATAATATTCATTAAATAAAATAAAGGAGTCATACATCCTCAAATGAATATCCAAGTAATATTCAATAATAATATAAAGGAGTCATAAGCCCTCGAATAATATTCGAAATAATATTCAATAATAAAATAAAGGAGTCATAAGCCCTCGAATAATATTCGAAATAATATTCAATAATAAAATAAAGGAGTCATAAGTCCTCGGATGAATATTCGAAATAATATTCAATAATAAAATAAAGGAGTCATAAGTCCTCGGATGAATATTCGAAATAATATTCAATAATAAAATAAAGTTAAAGTTATCGAATAAACCTTATTCGATTAATAGTTTGGAAAACTATAACCATATATATATATAAATATATATATATATATATCCATATCCATATATACAAAATCTACTCGGGATCCTCGACTCCCGGTTTTAGAAAATATTTTCACCTTTGGGTCCCTATACTAAGGGTATATGCAAGTTACCGCTATCCTCTAGCATAGGTATTATCAACTGAATCAACAGATATATATGGAAAGAATACGAAACAGGCATGCATATATATACCATATCAGCATGCTTCAATATATCGCAAAATTTGCTAATTAACCAACATGCATCTATCACAAGATAATGCATATACATATATTCATCACAACAACAGTATAACCGGTAGAAAACTTGCCTGAGCGACTTGGGGTGATAAAAGGCTCGGGACGAGTCTAGTAACCTATAAACAACAAGTAAGTTGGGATTAAACCAAAATCACTTGTAAATCTATACTTTAACTAACTTAGACTCTAACGCTTGTTTTGCGCTCACTGATTCGCTTAAGTCACTCGGGTACCCTCGGCTCCACCATTTTTAATAATTTAACCTTTACGAGTTTTAAAGCGATTCCTTCGCGAGTGTCTTACCAACTGCCTAACACACTTACCATAAATGTTTCATACATTAATTAACCCTTTTTGGTCTTTAACCTATGTTTCAAAGTAAGGCGAGGGGAAAAGTTTCGTTCGCGAAACGCCGTTACTTGAAACGGTCGTTTCTCCTAAACCGTGCATCGGAATCGAACGAACTACATATCAAAACGAAGCTCGTAACATGAGCTATCTAAACATGGCAGTGGTCATAATCTAGAAGGGGGTTCTCGGTTCCTAATGCTATGCACAAAAACAGTCCAAAGAAAATCGGACGTTACGACGGCTATGTTTACGCGATTTCCAATATTTTAAACCATTCAAACCCATTCCAAATCAACCTCAAATCCAACATACAACCAACATCCATCCTCATCACATCATAACAACCCCAACCAATTCAATTTAATCATTCATACTTATGCCTAAGCTTAACTTTAATCATACTTAAGTTCTTTTCATTCCATTTACCATTCCATTTCACTACCATTTCAAATCCCAAACTCTAATCACAACAACAAGCTACAATATCATCCTACTAATCAAAATCATCTTATAATATATAGGAATCTAGGGTTTGGAGATGGTATACCTTCCTTTGAGTGGTGGGAGGAGCTAGGAAGCCTTAAGAAGCTTTGAGAAGTCTTAAGAATGCTTGGATCTTCAAGAAAAACAAGAAAAACTTCAAGTTAAAAAACTTGAAAACACTATTCATAGTCTTCTTCTTTGATTAAATGGAGAAGATGGAGAAGGAATTGATGGCTTAAACTCATGATATAGCCCTAACTAAGCATGAAGATGATTAGGGAATTAACTCACCAATTTAGGAAGCTTGGATCTTTGATTTTGAATTTCTTGCTCTTTTGAATAGTAAAAAGACGAGAGCAAAGATGAACCATGCCTTGGTTGCTTTTTGATTTTGATGAAAAATGATTTTGCTTGGCTTGGTTGGCTTGTTTTTGTGTTTGATTTAGTTAATTACCTTGTTGCCCTTAAATTTGTGTGGTTACAAAGCCACCACACCTCCTTCCTTTTTTTTGTCATGCCTATGTCACCTTGCACATGTCATAATGCTCCCACTTGTCCACACCTTGTGGTTTGATGATGTCACAATCCCTGGCTTCTTGTACAAGCTTGTCTCTTGGTCACTTATTTGTTTTACGGTTCGCTTATCTTTCGTTCTCGTTTATCGTTTGAGGGATCATACCCGGGATCTTATTACTTAGGTTCCCTTAACCTTTCTCAATATATTATATTCCTTTTATGATCCTCTCCTATAATCCTTTAATTTAAATCCTTTTTATCCTGTTACCTTTTTCTCAATTCTTTCCGTATCTAGTGGATTTCCGGGAAAAATCAAAGTGTTCGGAATTGGATTCTGACGATCTTTACATACACTTATATACCATATAGAGTACTAATAATATCCCAGAAGATCAATAACAGAACCCCTATGTGACGGCCTCAACCCCGGGGTCAGGAGTTGACGTCACTAACAACAATACTAATAAACAATATAACCCAAATTATTACTTATACATAATTCCGACCCCTTTACCAAGACCTTTTCCAGGTTTAAGTATGACTTAGGTTACAACCATCACAAAACCAATTTAGTAAGGACAATTCAAATAATGCTATCTTTATTCAGCAACTCAACAGACCCGCTTGGGTCCAACACAACTACCTCAGAGGAGCCTGACACGGAAGGAACTGGAACTCTGCCCCGACTACCACTTAAGAATCTCCTAGATATATGCAATACATATACAAAACATTGTTGCAAGGGTTACAAAGAGTTCAAAATTTTGGGGTTATTACAGTCTCCCCTCCTTAAAAGGATTCCGTCCCAGAATCAAATAGAAAACAATTGGGGGTACTTTTCTAGCATTGCGCTCTCTAGTTCCCAAGTTGATTCTTCCACATTATGATTCTGCCATAGCACTCTGACTAGCTTGATCACTTTGTTCCGAAGCACCTGCTCCTTCTTATCCATAATCTTTACTGGTTTCTCCACGTAAGTTAGATCTGGTTGCATATCCACATGCTCGTACTCCACTATGTGTCTGGCATCCCGATGATACTTCCTTAGCATTGACACATGGAACACATTATGAACTTGTTGTAGGTTCGGGGGTAAGGCTAGCTGGTAAGCCAACTTCCCAATCCGTCTTAGTATCTCAAAAGGTCCAATGTATCTTGGGCTTAGTTTTCCTTTCTTTCCGAATCTCATTAACCCCTTCCAAGGGGATACCTTTAGTAGTACTAAGTCCCCTACTTCATACTCCTTGTCCTTTCGGGCTAGGTCTGCATATTTCTTCTGTCTGTCTTGGGCTGCTACAAGCCGCCCTCTGATAAGATCCACTATGACTTTGGTCCTTTGGACCACTTCGGGTCCGAGCATCTTCCGCTCCCCTACTTCATCCCAGTATAAGGGAGATCGACACCTTCTTCCATACAGGGCCTCATAAGGCGGCATTCCGATGCTAGCATGAAAGCTATTGTTATAAGAAAACTCGATCAACGGCAAGTGATCATCCCAACTTCCTTTAAAGTTTATTGCACAAACTCTCAACATATCCTCTAGTGTCTGGATGGTCCTTTCACTCTGCCCATCCGTCTGGGGATGGTACGCGGTACTCATATTTAACTTGGTCCCCGCACATTCTTGAAAGCTCCTCCAAAATCTGGAGTTGAATCTGGGGTCTCGGTCAGAGACAATGGACGCTGGGACTCCATATCGTGTCACTATTTCCTTAAGGTAAATGTCCACCAGTCTATCGACTGTGTATCTCTCATTGATAGGAATAAAATGAGCTGACTTTGTCAGGCGGTCTATAATTACCCATATGGCGTCATGATTGGCTTTCGTCCTTGGCAAGCCTACAACAAAATCCATCGCTATCTGTTCCCATTTCCATTCGGGAATCTCCAGGGGTCATAAAAGTCCACTAGGTCTCTGGTGCTCTGCCTTTACTCTTTGGCAAGTCAAACATTTGCTCACCCATTCTGCTACATCCCTCTTCATGTTGGGCAACCAGTAATACTCCTTCAAATCCCTATACATCTTGGTGCTTCCCGGGTGAATGGAATACCTTGAACTATGGCTTTCATCCAAAATCTCATCTTTAAGCTCTTGAACGTTCGGTACCCAAATCCGGTAGGAGTACCTCATTATCCCTTTATCATCTTTCTCAGTATGGATCTCCTCTCCAGTCATTGACTCTCTGCCTTCATTCATTATTTTCTCTTGGCACAATCTGATCTTTTCCAATAACTCTGGCTGCATTGAGATCTCAAAAAGCTTTTCAGTTCCGGTTCCGGTTACCTTTACTTCTATTTCCATTCTCTCAAAATCCCTTATCAATTCTTCCGAAGTCGTTATCATTCTGAGTCTTTCCTTTCTACTAAGGGCATCAGCCACCACATTGGCTTTCCCCGGATGATAGAGAATCTCATAATCATAGTCCTTGATTAACTCTAACCATCTCCTCTGGCGCATGTTGAGCTCTTTCTGCGTAAATATGTACTTGAGGCTCTTATGGTCTGTGAAAATCTCGCACTTCTCTCCATATAAGTAGTGCCTCCAAATTTTTAAGGCAAAAACTATTGCCGCTAGCTCAAGATCATGGGTAGGATATCTAATCTCGTATTCCTTCAGTTGTCTCGATGCATACGCAATCACTTTACCGTGCTGCATAAGCACACACCCTAATCCTTTGTGCGACGCGTCACTATATATCACAAAATCTCCTTTTCCGTCTGGCAATGCCAACACCGGGGCCGTTTCCAACCTTCTCTTTAATTCCTGAAAACTGTTCTCGCATTTCTCCGTCCATTCAAACTTCTCTGTCTTACGAGTAAGTCGTGTCAAAGGGGTTGCGATCTTCGCAAAGTCCTGTACAAATCTACGATAGTAGTCGGCCAATCCTATGAAACTCCTTACCTCTGTGGGTGTGGTTGGCCTTTCCCAATTTGAGACCGCCTCTATCTTGGAGGGGTCGACCAATACTCCTTCTTTATTGATCACATGTCCTAAAAACTGTACTTCATTCCGCCAAAATTCACACTTCGAGAATTTGGCATATAACTGTTCCTCTCTGAATATTCCTAGAGCTATCCTCAAATACTCTGCATGTTCTGCCTCAGTCCTTGAGTAGATTAAGATATCATCGATAAAAACTATCACACACTTGTCCAAGTACTTCTTAAATACTCTATTCATTAAATCCATGAAAGCCGCTGGGGCGTTGGTTAATCCAAAGGACATTACCAAGAACTCATAATGCCCATACCTGGTACGGAACGCTGTCTTGGGGATATCTTCGGGTTTAATCTTTAGTTGGTGATATCCAGTTCTCAGGTCAATCTTGGAAAAAATAAACAGCATCCTTTAGCTGGTCGAACAGATCGTCTATTCTAGGTAACGGGTACCTGTTCTTTATGGTTAGCTTGTTCAACTCTCGATAGTCGATGCACAGCCTCATGCTCCCATCTTTCTTCTTAACAAATAAAACTGGTGCTCCCCATGGAGACACACCGGGTCTTATCATACCCTTATCCAAAAGTTCCTGCAATTGGATAGCTAATTCCTTCATTTCTAACGGGGCTAACCGGTAAGGTGCTTTTGAAACTGGTGCCGTCCCTGGGGCCAACTCAATCGCAAATTCAATCACTCTATCGGGTGGTAATCCCGGAAGGTCTTGTGGGAATACATCTTCAAATTCGTTGACTACTGGAATATCTTGTAAGTTGGGCACCTCCTTTTGCGTGTCTACCACATAGGCTAGGTAAGCCTCGTTTCCTTTTCGTAGCATCCTTCTGGCCTGGGCCATGGTCAAAAATTTCTGCGTCTGCCTCTTTCCCCTAAATATGACTTCTTTCTTTCCTGGAATATTCAACTTAACTTTCTTCCCCTTATAGTCTATCTGAGCATCATTGCTAGATAGCCAGTCTATTCCCAAAATTATATCAAATTCCCCTAACTTAAAAGGAATAAGATCAACACTGAAAGATTGTCCCCCTATGCCTAACTCACAGGCGGGGTGAATCAGATTAACAAGAATAACTTCATGGTTGGCTATTTCTACTTGTAAGGGCTCTATCAAGGGTTCAGCTTTAAGTCTTAATTTACGCGCAAAGTCCCTTGATATAAAAGATTTAGTTGCTCCTGAATCAAATAAAACGTTTGCACTGACTGAATTTAGAGAAAGGGTACCTGCTATCACATCTGAATCTTTCATAGCATCCTGGACTGTCATGTTGAAAGTCCTCGCAGTAGGTGGCTTATTGGAGGCAGCCCTGCTGGCTCCTGAAGCTGCTGGTTTGTTCATTGGGCATTCCCTCTTCCAATGACCCGGGCGTCCACACTGATAACAAGTGGTGGTTGGAATGACGGCAGGGGCTGACGAAGGGCATTTATGAGAATAGTGGCCCTCTTGCCCACACTTAAAGCAGGTTACTGGCTTTCCCTTACATTCCCCATAATGCATTCTTTCACAAGTGTTACAGGCTGGCAATGGGGGTCGAGACTGGTTGGAATAGGACATTCTTGACTTCTGGCCGCTCTGGCTCACATTCACTTGGCCGCTTAAACCCAGTGTTCTTTCCCGGTAGGGATACTGCTCCTCGATTAAATCTAGTTGGTAAGCTCCTTCCTGCTGAACCCCCACCCATGCTCATACTTTTCCTCTTTATTCCCTTCTTTTCTCTTTCCTTCTGCATCTGTTCACTTCCGGCTTCTACAATTGTTGCCTTTTGCACCAGAGTGGCATAATCCGTAAGCTCAAGGATTGCCACCCTATTCTGAATCCACGGTTTCAGTCCCTGCTGAAACCTCCTAGCTTTCTTTTCCTCGGTGCTCACAAACTCCGGCACAAACCTTGATAACTCAGTAGATTTCGCTTCGTACTCTGCTACAGATAAGTTATTCTGCTTTAGCTCCAAGAACTTGAGCTCCATCTGGTTTTCCATAAACCTCGGGAAATACTTCCCCAGAAACAACTGACTGAACCTCTCCCAGGTTATGATAGCATTTGTCTCCATGTTTTTCTTGGCCTCCCACCAGTAGTTGGCCTCTCCTTTCAGAAGGTAGGTAGCAAATACAGTCTTCTGTGCCTCATCGGTACTCAAAATCTTAAAGGATTTCTCCATTTCCTTTAACCATGCCCTTGCCTCAACTGGGTCGGCTGATCCGTGGAACTCAGGGGGCTTAAGGGACTTAAAAGCCCTGAAAGAGTTTGCCACAGCATTGTTATTTCCTTGAGGGGGTGGGTTGGGTTGACGTTCCAAGTTCTGCCTTAGTAGTTGCATGAACTGGCCCATGGGATCCATGCCTGGGTTTGGTACTTGTTGCTCAACCTCAGTTTCTCCTTCTTCAGCCTCTATCTCAAATCCCTCAACATCATATGTTTCCTCTCCCTCTTCATACAGGGAGTCATCCCGTTCCACATAATCCTCGTCTTCCTCTTCACTGTGTTCCTGGTTACTATCATCCTAGTTATGGCTTCCCTAGTCCTCAGATCCAGGGTTCGCCCTAGTTCCAATCTTTCTTGGCGGCATGCTACTGATAATAAAAAAAAATTATTGGGAAATTCAACGTTAGGTCACAATCATACACAACATTGTGCCTTGCACAATTCTATAATGGGGAGAATGTATCTCGCAATTTTATTATTTTATGACAGTTCTAATAAGAAGTGCAGTAATAATAATGATAAAAATAGTGATCTCGTCACTAAGGAACTGAACTGAAAGGAAACAAATATATACATAATGCGAGAAATACATAGTTTGATCTGGTCAAAAGTACAACAGTGCTACAGCCATCTGTCCCAAAAGTGATACACAAGAGTCTATCTGTCTAGTCAGAAAAAGGGATGTTATATACAAGTCAACTATCCCGGAAAATTGGCTCTTACTAAGGCCTCGGCTAACTAGACAACTAGACTATCCCATCATCAGTCCTGAATCACACACCGGAGCGGGTCAGCTCCCATACCCTTTCCATCGCACGACGGAAGATATAGTCGGCCTGCCGCCTGGAGATCCTATCATGCCTTTCCCCCTGGAGCGATCTGAGTCTCGCTCGGGACGTGAGCTCTATCCCCGTCAGCTCCCTCCTCAAGGATCGAGGTATAGCAGCCCTAGTCTCATAAGCTCGGGTACGCCTACCCGCCCTCTCCGCATCCAACTCCCTCCTGACCTCATCCAGCCGGGCCTCTGCAACGGCCACTCGGGTCCTCAGTACATCCTGAACATAGCCGTGGGCTAACAAAGACTGCCTATGGGCAGGGTCGAGAGGTGGTGAATCCGGAGCCGGTGGGGGTGCCTCCTCGGTCTGCCTAGGCTCGGGAGTATGGGTCTCTGAGCTGTCATCATAAGTGCTCCAGGATGGTAGTGGAGGGGTAGGAGCTCTGACCACTGGGAGTGTGGGTAAAGGGGTACCAGTGTACACTACCATAGGTCCGACACGTTCCTCAGCTACTGGGACCTCATCCGGGTCCTCCTCATCTGAAATAGTAATGACCTCTGTCTCTAACTCCTCTGAGGGGTCCTCCTCATCCTCCTCCATCTCAGGCTCCTCCCGATCCTCGACATCTAGCAGTGCCTCATCATGCTCACGCTCGAACATCTCAGGGTCCTCTATCTCATGCGCCTACACATTAAACGAGCTAAGTTACTATCATGATACTTATAAGGGTTCCCGTAAGGGTTTTAACTGTCAGCGCTACTTTAAGTAGTCCGACCATGAACTTGGCAAGAGTTCTTATTATCTTTGTGAGTTTGTTATTATATCGTCGCATCATCTCTGAGGTTTATAACGCTTGGCTTTGATACCATTTCTGTAACACCCCCAGATCCGGGGTCAGGGATCCGGGCCGTCACGGTCTTTCTTTCCACAATACCACTTCACTTAATTAATAATAATTAACCTTATGCTGTGACCCCACACTAACACACACCACAACTCATTATAGTCTCAGAGATGAAATTGAAATAAGTACAAGTCTTTGAATCCACAGTTTAAAAGTTATTACAACCCAAAATGATTACTTGATAAATTTACAGTTAATTGCCATTATCTGCCACAAGTTATAATTATACAATATTTGGTTCCCAAAAGTAGAATGTCTGATCTACAGGTAGATCTACCTCTGCAGCTATAGCAGCTACGATCTCAACGGGAAGGCGCGGGGCGCTTCCCACGCTCTTGCGCTGGGTCTGCTTGAGCCTGGCCATCTTTCCTAACTTTTGTTGTGTGAAGAAGAAATGAAGCAAGAGTGAGCATTATAGCTCGCAAGATAATATATAGTGTTAACAATAATACAAGTATCTGAATGGATACTTACTAGAATCCTTTATCATGTGTAAGGTAATTACTTACTGGATATAAGTTTAAAAGAAGATGAAGTTACCAATTACTTCACTATACTTATACCATTTTTAGAAATCTACTTGAACTACTACTGCTCAAAGTATAATAAGATTCAAGAGGTCATCCCATAGATGAGACCATAAATTAAAACTTGAATATATTCAATCTTTGAAATATTTTTAAAAGAAATAAAGTTACGAGATACTTCATTCAATGGAAACACCAATAAAACTGTTTGACCCTGTCAATGCTTCAGCAACCACCCATTCGTAGCCTTTCGATCGAAATGCTACGGGTAGTGTTGCAGAATTATCCAACTGGATGATGAACTCATTACGGGAGTTTTTCGCGCCAGGAAGACCACTTACGATGATCAGTCGCAGTAGTACAACCCCACCATTTTCTACATGTAGAGGAGAACCTGTCGGATTTACTTGTCAACCGAACACTGGACTCCTAAGGAATGGACCGTCTTAGCGGAACTTCCAGGCCATTTATCAAGACAGCAACCTTGTTGCGAATATAAAACACACCACAGAGCCGGATCCCTCAGGTTTTGAGCGAGTATTTAAATCCCCTTCGAACGGAGGATTTTAAATATAAAAATGAGTTTTGGGATCCGCTCTAACTTTTAAAAATCATTTTATAGACTCGAAAATACTTTAAAGAGTGTTTGGAGTAATGCTGATTTAATAAAGTAAATCAGTCCCAATATATATATAAAATATCTGAATATTATTATTTAAATAATATTCCTATAAGTAATAATCTTTATAAAAATAATCGAAGTAGATGTTGTAAAACTTATACTTGAAATGACTATTAAATAACCAAAGATATACTTATACG
Source organism: Apium graveolens (assembly GCF_009905375.1). Classification (NCBI taxonomy): domain Eukaryota; kingdom Viridiplantae; phylum Streptophyta; class Magnoliopsida; order Apiales; family Apiaceae; genus Apium; species Apium graveolens. The sequence goes on along the minus strand of NC_133648.1, from coordinate 20,822,837 downwards.
AAAGTAATATCTTTATTTGAATAATCAAAGGTAAGTTTGATTACCGACACATTATTCTTTAATAAAATAAAGAATATTAATTAGTAAATAAATCGGAGTCATAAGCCCTCGAATGAATATTCAAAATAATATTCATTAATAAAATAAACGGAGTCATAAGCCCTCGAATGAATATTCAAAATAAAATTCAATAAATAAAATAAGCGGAGTCATATGTCCTCGAATGAATATTCAAAATAATATTCATTAATAAAATAAAGTTATCGAATAAACCTTATTTGATTCATAATTTTAAAAACTATTTATATATATATATAAATATATATATATATATCTATATACTCGGGAGCATCGACTCCCGGTTTTAGAAAAAAGTTCACCTTTGGGTCCCCTATACTAAGGGTATATGCAAATTACCGCTTATCTCTAGCATAGGTATTATCAACTGAATCAACAGATATATGTATCAAGAATACGAAATAGGCATGCATATATACCATATCACATGCTACAATATATCGCAAGAATTTGCTAATAACAAATATGCATTTATCGCAAGATCATGCATAAACACATGTACATCACAACAACAGTTATACGGGTAGAAAACTTGCCTGAGCGACTGAGGGTGATTAATGGCTTGGGAGGAGTCTGGTAACCTATAAACAACATGTGAGTTGGAATTAAACCAAAGTCACTTGTAAATCTATACTTTAACCAAATTAGACTCTAACGCTCGCTTTGCGCTTACTGATTCTCTTAAGTCACTCGAGTACCCTCGGCTCCACCATTTTTAATAATTTAACCATTAAGAGTTTTAAGGCGATTCTTTCGCGAGTGTCTTACTAACTGCCTAACACACTTAACATAATTGTTTCATACACTAATTAACCCTTTTTAGGTCTTTAACCTATGTTTCAAAGTAAGGCGAGGGGTAATGTTTCGTTCGCGAAACGTCGTTACTTAAAACGGCCGTTTCTCCTAAACCGTACATCGGAATCAAACGAACCACATATCAAAACGAAGCTCGTAACATGAACTATCTAAACATGGCAATGGTCAAAAACTAGCAGAGAGTTCTCGGGTCCTAATGTTATGAACAAAAGCAGTCTAAAGTTAATCGGACATTACGACGGCTATGTTTACGCGATTTCCCAATTTTATACCATTCCAATACAATCACCAAACAACCCCAATCCATTCATACAATCAAAGTCCATCCATATCACACTACAACAGCCCCAATCAACTCAATATTAACAATTATACTTATTCTTAAACTTGAATTTAAACTATACTTAAATCCTTTAACCAAACCATAAGATTTCAACATTCAATTCACCACCATTCCAACCCAAACTCTAAACAAACAAGCTTCAAGATACTCTTTACCATAACTATCAAAATCATCCTAATATACAAAGTAAAGCTAGGGTTTGGAGATGATATACCTTCCTTGAAGTGATGTGAGTAGCTAGGAAGCCTTAAGAAGCCTTGAGATGTCTTAGAGATGCTTGGATCTTAAAGGAAAAACAAGAAAAATCAAGTTAAAAACCTTGAAATCACTATTCATTGTCTTCTTCATTGATTTTTTGGAGAAGATTAAGAATTAATTGGAGGCTTAAACTCATAAGATGGCCATAACTATGCATAAGGAGTACTAGAGAATTATCTTACCAATTTAGGAAGCTTGGAACTTGGATTTTGAAAAATCTTCTCTTTGAAAATGGAAAAAGCCGAGAGCAAATGTTCTTGGTGAAGAGAAATACAATTTTTGTTTTGATGAAAATGATTTGTTTTGGCTTGGTGGATGTAGTTTTGTTTTTTTGTTTTGTTTACCTTATTAACCTTGTCTTTGTGTGGTTATAAACCAACCACATCTCCTCCCTCCCTATGTCATGCTTACATCACCTTATTGTGTCATCATCTCTTACTTGTCCTCTCCTTATTGGTTGGATGACCTCATCATCCCTAACCTCCTTGATTAACTTCCTAATTTTTTGCCTAATGACCGCTGATCTGTTATACGGTTCGCTTAACTTTCGTTTTCGTTTATCGTTTGAGGGATCATACCCGGGATCTTATTACTTAGGTTCCCTTAACCTTTCTCAATATATTATATTCCTTTTATGATCCTCTCTTATAATCCTTTAATTTAAATCCTTTTTATCCTGTTACCTTATACTCAATTCTTTCCGTATCTAGTGGATTTCCGGGAAAAATCAAAGTGTTCGGAATTGGATTCTGACGATCTTTACATACACTTATATACCCTATAGAGTACCAATAAAATCTCAGAATATCCATAACAGAACCCCTACATAGTGTGGCATGAACAGTTTTCTTATTCAGCAATATCAGCAAAAACACTATTCATAAGGGTTACAAAGAGTTCAAAATTTTGGGGTTATTACAATTAGGGTAACCAAAAGGTTTTCATATGTCAGAACTTGGACAGGAAAATTTGGTGGGACTAATGGATAATATGAAGGGGTATTGCCAAACTGGGCTTAAAGCAATGGTTTCTCGTTAAGGTTCAAGTGCTGGATCATCAAGGAGGTAAGCTTCATGAATACTATGGGTGTCAAGGTATGAAGAAATGATTTTTAGCTCAGGATATATCGGAATTGTCAAGCTTTAGAATAAGAAAGAGGGGTATCAATCAATGAGGAATCACTTTGATAAGTATCTGACTTTCAGGGTTCAAGGTAAGGTTCTATAGGGGTTCAAGTATCAGGATGAGATATCAATACTTAGGAATCATCAGCATGTTAATCAAGAAGATCAATCAAGTAATATAACAACTCTTCATTTTATCATGGCATTTAACTATCATGAAAAGACTTTTGAACTACTTGCAATACATACTTGAGGGTTCATGGCATTTCTATATAATTCAAAGATAACCGAAAGATACGCTTGATTTAAACATATCAAAATGACTCAGGATAATGACATCGATATATATGAACTGTTTATAGTAAATACGAAGGTCAAGTTGAATCACTTGCCTTGAGAAAGGCTGGTCTGGTCTGACTGGTAGGAGCAACAACTGGAGCTTCACTCGACCTTTATGGCAAGTTTTCCCTCGTCTCGAGATCCTACATAAATAATAATCCTCATTATAATATATTCTTACCATCTTAACCTATTTATAACCCGAAATTAAACACGGATGGCACTTAGGCCTATATGCACTTAATTTTATATTCACCTTTAAATTACAAAAGTACACACATAGCCACATATTCTCATATCATATATTAATACCAAATAACACCATATACACCATAATGCGACACTAGGCTTGGATGATCTCGACTCACAACTTAAGTCACTTGGTCGCTAAACTAGACAAGGTCTTCTAATTTTGGCTTCCTAACTCGATGTGCCTTTCCTAAATTATCCAAAACCTATTGACCCTCACTTGTGCCTTTTTCTCTACTGACCTTATACTATCTTACAACTATGGTGGTCGACCTAAGACTCACTTCTAAGTGTTCTAAAACTATGTGATAAGTGAAAGTTCTCACTGGTGCAAATTTCAGAATGACAACTATAGTTTCTTGAGTGCATTAGACACTCTTAAACTACAAGTTTTCCTTCAAAACTTTTACACAAGACTCTCCTGACCTTAGGGAATCTCAAAAACTTGATGTGGCTCAAGGGCCTGGCTTGGGCCTTCTTGGGCCTAAGCTAAAAGTCCAAGGTTCCCCTGTTTTTCTGGGCAGAAAACGCCCTGACTTGAATTAACTTGTGACACATGGTTCTAACTCATATCCTATGAACTATGTTTGGAAAAACTTCTCTGACACTCCCTCTAACTAAGGCCCAATAGGGTCTAATGAGGGCCTACCCTTGACATGGTCAAATCTTCCTAATTCTAAGTTACAACAAAACTGTCCCCTGCTGGACATATTTTGTTATTCTACTTGTGCACCTAACCAAATGACATGCAAACCTCCAACCAACTCCTAAAACCTTTTATATACTCCCAATACTAACTTCTGGTAGCTTGGGACTCAAAGTGCACATCAATGACATGGTCAAAACTCATTCTAAACCTCAGGGTACTAAACTGATTTTCTGCAGAAACTATAACTCTCATTTTCCAAGGTTTTTGACTTGACAAACTCGACTAACAACAACTCAATACTTAAACCAAGACTTATACATGGTAATCTACTGAACTAACTCCCTTATTCTCAAAATAACCTTGGGTGAGATCATCCTTACCTAAGGTACAATTATGGCAAAACAAAAGAAACTACACTTCACAAATTACAAATCTTCATGCTTTTGAAACAACAAGATATGCATTTTTATAAAAGATAACAACAAATTTTTACCATGCAACAAGAAGCATAAATCAATATTAACACATTATTCCTACTGAAATTAAGGCTTTCTAACAAAATCTTTCCAAATTATCAAAATCTTACAACATTCTAAGAGAAATCCACATGCATGCATGTCCTCGGGTTTTGCAAACCAAAACAAAACATTTTCTACTTATATTCTATCATAAAATTGACATGCAAACCTAGCATAAGATATACCTAGATGATCACTTAGCATGCAAAGAGTTTTATCCAATTTTCACCATAAAATTCAAGTTATTATCACATAAACATGCAAAAATTGAGTTAAGCAATAAGAATAGTCTTAAGGACCATTCATTCGGCTCCCATATGGTCATGGCCGAATGAAATGGATGGGAATGGCCATTTAATCATCAAGAGTTTCACTCTAAAGACTTGGCACTTATCCAATCCTTGTAGTCCTCTCAAAAACAACCCTAAACTCACAAGAATCAAGGTTGTACTTTGAGTTCCAACTAGAACCTTAACATGCAACTTCAAAACTTAAACTTTCTATTCAAAACTCTTTGAAATATGAGTGATCATGGTATGGGAAGTAACATTTACTTGTGTAAAGAGTGGAAGCTTGGTTGAGGATTGAAGAAAAAAAAATGGGGAGGGGGTTTCGGCTTTTAGCCGAGAGTGAGAGGGGAGAGCCGAGAGGAGGGGAAAAAGAAGAAGGGAGGTGTGGAATGGTGGAGTGAAAAAATGAAGTGGTAATCATATTTGTTTGGTTTTTATGCTTTTGATTTGACCCCAAGTGAGTGGATTTAAGAAATGACACAAGTATCCTTCTAGCTAAAGTTAGGTAGATTTGCATGCAAGGACAAAGTGGTAACTTGGTTAGTAAAATGAAAGTGAGTGGGGTTGGAAATATCTTCCTTGCCCCTTAGTTAAATGGAAGAGTATTTGCATGCAAGGATAGCTATGTAATTTGCTAATTATAACAAATAAAATTTGTAAAGATTTATTTTTATAAAATAAAATACAAGTTCAAAAATTATAAAATTTATACCATAAAATAACTTGGATTTTCAGAGACTTTTTAAAATCATTTTCAAAATTTGTGAACAAAATCCCTTTTAAAAGAAAATTTTTCCAAGGCTTAGAATATTCCTTATAAATCAAAAATAAAGAATTTAAATAAACTCTTGCTTTGAAAAATCATATACTACATAAAGCAAATTTATAATGCAGAAATTTTAACTCACACAAGCGTACAATCATTGAATATATTTCATTCGGCTTTAATGTTATACCAAATCCACAAATAATATTACACGAAAATACCGGTTGTAACAATTATCAGTTGTAAGTTAAATTAGTTGGGATTTGGTACGTTGTAATAAAAGTTAAGGTTATGGCTTGTTTTCATACTTTAACCTGTTGCGATCCATGGATGTGTAAAGCAGGGTCATTGCAAATGGTATCTTATATACAGGTTCATATATTGTGTATGTGTTGTGGACCCCAAACTTCTGACCCGGGTTTGGAGGGCGTCACAGGTTGGTATCAGAGCTACAGGTTATAAGTCACTGAAACAAGCCTAGATTGTCGGGATTAGGAATAGGAAATAGAAAGATAAGACATCGTGAGGATGAGTGCGACTATGTAGTAGGTCTCCGGTATGGTTCGTGTTGCGATTCGGGATTCTTAGCTTGCGACGTGATTTCCAGAAAACGGCAATGGCAGATCCTGATTTCCTGGTACCATCCGATCGTTTGAAGCTTTCCGTTCAAGGACCGTCATCTTCTCTCGGATTTGATTTATACCTTGTTCCTCCATCAGTATTATCGGTACTATCTTCTGTTATGACAGTTGCACCTCTTTAAGCTATTCTACGCTATTTTACCACCTCTTGATACTCACAGCCGAATGTCCAGTAAAACAAGAATAAACAAATGGAGGCCTGTTCTATACCCTCGGTTTAAAACTCGTCCTATAAAGCAACAGTACCTACGAGGATGGATTCGGGAGTTACAGTAAATGGTGAGTACTTGAGACATAAATAAAGGTGAGAAGAAGTCTAGAAAGAAGATTCAGGTGTTCCGAAGGATAGTTGTTACCAGATTAAAAGAAGAATTAGTGATTAGGCCACCCATGGCTAGCTTGTGGAATGGATTAGATAAGTATTGAAAAGAGAGTTAATTATGGTTCTGGAGCTTTCTTGAAGATAATTAATGGTGTTATGACAATGTGATATATTTATAGTAACAAGGTGATGTGACATCAGCCGATTTGTTGACTATTGGATAGCTTGTTCTACTTAACTACTGCAATGATAATGTCGGGAGTATTACCAGTATGGAAGCTTTGATGTGAAGCTAACATGCAACAACAATTGAAGTTTTCGTCGATTAAGGAAGGCAAATGGGCATGATAAAAGAGAAAAGGTAGATTGAAGTGAACATACTTTTATGTGATTGGTTCTTTAATTTGGTACCTTGTTATAGGTAAGAAGCACAACAACCAACTCATATAGTAAGGATAATCAAGTGTGCGATTTTCAAAATTTTCTTAAACAAACTCTCGAAAGAGATTTTCTTAACAAATTTTCAAAGGTTGTTTTAATAAAATATGTTTTAAACCTTGGTTGTCAAGTTACTACTTGAGTTTCTTGTTTGTTAAAAGACCCGGATTACCTGAAAGGATGTTTATTTCAGACTTAGTATTGTTAATTCAGAGAACAAAGTAACCTGCGATTATTAAGAAGTTGATTATTCCTAACGGTTTGACAAGGTTAATAACAGAATTCGCATACAGAGTGATTATTCATCCAGTTGCAGAGACCATTAAAGTTTAAAGAATTCATTGATTTAAAAGGAGCCTGGGCGTGATTGAAGAAGATTGGAAAGATTTCCAGATATTTTCTAAAAGAAGAATATTATTAACAAAAGGATCGTTATGTCGAATGATTCGTGGTTGATATAAATTAAAAAGAGGAAACTCGAAGTTATCTGGTGGGAACACCATTATGATCGAATTGTTAAAATATTATATGTGTAAATACGATGTTATAGACGCAAGACTTAACAAGTAAGAATCTACCACAATGCTTAATTTGCGAAGGCATTTCAACGTATTTTCTAAAATTGTTATATGGAACAATGAGAATATGATCGAACAAGCTCGAAAGATGAATACAAGTGAAATATGGATGGTGACCAATGGTGTCATTCTTGTCATCAATGTTACAGCGTATATTCCTCTTTAATTTCTAAAAATATATGATCTTCTTTTCTTAATAAACTCCTTATGATGATATCAAAAAGGAGGATATTACATTCCTTTCAAATTTAAATTATTCCCCTCAAGTTTTGTTCTCTGGTTGGGACAAACAGTGTTATGGTGAGACGCTTTGTCGGGATGACGAAGAGTCGGGTGGGACGCCACCTAATCATGTGTTGTATGCCATATGATACGAAAGACTGACCATCTTAAGTACCAATGTGGTTGTCTCATTCATATTCAAATCCTTACTTCTTCTTTCTTTTCAACTCTAATTTTTGTTGAATTATGAATCCTTCTAGTTATTTCGTTATACCGTCGTTCTTTGCAAAAGTTTTCAAACAAATCAACGTATTATGAACCAAGCGGACAAAGTTCCAGCTACCTCTTATGCACGATAAGGAGACCAGGGCATATTGATTGCAATCACTAGCCCCAGTGAAGGATCCACTAAGAGCCAAGGGAATCTACTCCAATAAAGAATACGTCTCCAAGAACAAGAGCTTATGATATGTTTGTGAAATATGTTACTCAGAATACGGATGTGATAACGGGAATGATTATTGCGGATACCTTACGCATTAAAGTATGGAAAGATGTGGGAGCAACTTTACCAATTATCTCTCAAGGTTTTGTTGATAAGATTATGATTAAAGGACTAACAACTTCAAGAACGTGTATTTGTTAAGTAAGTGAGTACCAATGGTGGAATTGAGATTTCTGGCAATAAGTTGTGAAGAATTGATATCATTTGAAATAGGAGGATCTGACATTATTCTAAGGAATGGATTAACTATGTAAACATGATGCCCAGACGAACCGTCGTGATGAAGAGATAGTCATGAAGACGTTAAATGAAAAGATGATGAGGCATAAAGGAAAAAGGAGGGTAAAGAATTTGTTAACAATGATTATGGTGATCAAGATGTGAGCATTATGGTGATTATGAGATAAATAAAAGTCAGAAGCAAACAAAATTTGAAGATTTTATAGCAATTAAGGAGTTTCAAGATATGTTTCCAGATGAGTTATCAATATTTCCTCCCGATAGAGAAATGAAGCTCGCGATTGACTTAGCACCTGAGACGAAGCCAGTGACCAAGGCCTTACACAAAATAGCACCAGTTAAAATGAGGAAGTTAGCAAAGTAGATACAAGAGATGCTAGAAGAAGAAGCGATTAGACCTAGTGTATCCCATGAGGTGCACCGATACTAATTGTTAATAAGAATATGGAAGTATGAGATTATGCGTCGAATAGAGAAAACTCAACAAGTTTACTATCAAGAGTAAGTATCCGTTACCTCGAATTAATGATTTATTTGATCAGATGAAAGAAGCAGAGTATTTTCTAAGATTTGGATGTTATCAATTGGAGATTGAATCTATGGACATATCAAGGATAATTTTCAGAAATAAGTACTGCTGCTATAAAATTTTAATAATGCCATTTGGATTAACCAATATACCAGTAATATTTAAACTTGATGGACAGAATCTTTAAGGAATATCTGGATGAGTTGTATTTGTGTTACTTAAAGTCAACGGAGGACCATGCAAAGCATTTAATGACAACTGGGGACTCAGAGAAGAAAGAAATTGTATGTAAAGTTTACATGGTGAAAATTTTGATGGTAGAAAGCAAAAGTACTCAGTGAGGTGGAGACCAAAGGAGATCCAGTAGAAATCAAAGTTACTATGAATAAAGAAAGGCCTAAAAGCACCAATAAAAGTAAGGAGTTTTACCATGGACCGGTTATTATTGAAAATTTGTGCGAGATTTCTTGAAAGTTGCAATACCTATGACGAAGCTAACCAGGAAGAGCAAGAATTTTATATGAAATGGAGAAGGGTGAAGAAAGTTTTGCGGAGTTAAATGAGAGAATGGTTACGTCACCCGCTTTACACTTTAAAAGTATCAAGGAGATTTTGTAATTATAGTGATGTTTCACATAAGGGAATAGGATGTGTGTTGATGCAGCACAATAAAGTTATTGTATATGCATCCAGACAACCAAAACCTTATGAGCAGAAGTATCATACTTATAATTGGGATTAATAGTAATAATATTTGTTTTAAAAGATTGGGAAACATGATATGTATGAAAAGTAAATGTAAAGGCAAGCGATAAGTAAAAAGGAGAGAACGAACATATAAACTGTACCAGAAGAATGATCTATGGAATTTTAGAAGTTGGAGTTGGAAGTCAGATATATAATCCTAAGGAAACAAGGATGGGTAGTATGACCTTTCAGACAGAATTGTTAAGAAAAGATAAGGAGAGGTCAAGGGAAGATAATGGATCATGATGTTAACAGTTAGTAAGAGAAAGATTATGCACCCAGAAGAACGATCACGATATCCCCAGGTTTTCTTCCAGCACTTGGATGTTACAAGTAGAAGGATTAAGAAATGAGACCCCACAGGGAATTCACAATATAAAGTGTTTAATTTATTAAAGAAATGCCAAGATATATGAAAATTTAAAGAAAAATAGTGATAACCAGGTATACGAAGGAAATTTCAAGATGGATTGGAAGTGTTGAATATGTCAAAGAATTAAGGCGAAGTATTGGAGGCCTAGTGGATAAGGCAGACCCAGGGAGTGGTTTTACAAGAAACGAATCATAAAGTGTACCCGTGATGTTGAGGGAGAAAATGAATGAAACTATGAGAGTATGTACTGATTATCGAGAGTTTAACAAAATAATGGATAAGAAGAAGTGACCCCTATAAAGAATTGATTACTTATGAAACCTAATTCAAGAAGTATGTTATGTCTCGGGGATTAACTTAAGATTCGACCTGAGAACATATCAGAGATTACGAATAAAATGAGTTATGAACATTACAAGCTCCAGTGATTTTATGTGAAATAACAAATGTATTAGTTGATTATAGGGAATTAAGGAACATGGTGTATAAAGAGTACTCAAATAAGCAAACTGTATTTATTGATAACATCCTCAGCTACTCAAAGAATAAGAAAGTCCACATGGAATGCCTAAGGATTTTCCTCCAAAGAGTAAAAGGAAAGCAAATATACGTTGAGTCTTCGAGTATGAAATTTTGACCGAGGTTAACAAAAGATTCTTATTAATTCACTAACAACTACCTAAACAAATCCGAATGGTAACCGATGCCTTGTGTAAAAAGAAAGGATTGGATGTAATTAAGACCCCTGAGGAGTTAATAAAGAAATTGGAAAAAGTAGAATATGAAGTTCAATTACCTAAAGGTGATAATAAGTGAATATATGAGATTACTTTTCAACCTTAACGGATAAAAACGAATAGGAGATGTTTAAATGTTTGGAAGCTAAAGTTGAAAATAAGCACCGCCTATCAACCTTAAGCGAAGAGTTAAATTGAGGAAGCGATTCAGGAAAAACAAGATATGTGGAGAGGTTGAGTTTTAAGGAAAACTGGAATGACCATTTATCATCAATTCCAGCTTTAGAATGCTACTTTACCAAGCCTTATGTGGATGCAAGTGTAGGTCCCCACTTTATTAAGATAAAATGGAAGAAAGGAAGTTGTCAAATTCTACGTTAATTCAGCACACCAAGGGCGTAGTGATATTGATTGAAGCAGTTTGGGATAGACAAAGAAAGAAGCGGAATTGTATCGAGGGAGAATATGAGTATAGAAATAGGACCAGTAGTGTTAGTACAAGTTTCATCTTGAAAGAGACTAGATAAGTTTGAGCAAAAGGGACAGGTTAAGTCCTAAAATTTGGTAAACCATCTGAGGTATCGATAAATATAGATAAAGTTGTTCATGAGTTGATGTTACCGTCACAATAGTATGTACATATAATGTGTTTTTCCTGTCAAGGTTAGGGCGATAAGTATCTGATTCGAACCAAGTGATTGATCAGGAGCCAATGGGCTCTGGTCCAAGTTGTTTTGCATATAGTAATCGATCTAAATTCTTGATCGTTCAAGGCAAGTCATTGAAAATGAGTGTATATCTATAGTAAGTACATTTGAAATCCTTGAGTAGAAGAGTCTACTTGGAAACTAGAGTCAGATATGCTTGACAAATATCCTCATGTATAGTAAGATCAGATTCTGAGGACAGAATCTTTTTAAGGGGGGAAGGATATAACGACTCGTGTATTTCTGTATTATTTAAATACGTAAGTATGTAATTATTAGATAAGCAAAATATGTGTATAGCTTATGTCAGCTATGTGTTATTTTATTATTATGTATGTGTAATTTTGATGTACTGGAATTGTCCTCGTAATTAATTATGGATTTGTATTGAATTATTTTCACTTTTAAAAGTGGATTTAATACAAGTTTATTTGTGTAAATATGTGGATTATCTCTAAAATTATTTTTATGATTTTATAATCTTAATAATTATTTTTGGGATTTTATAAAATTTAGAAATCAATATTTCATCAATTATTTAACCCTGTATGATTTTCTGATTGCATTTATTTGTAAAATATGTATTTAATTCCCGAATTCTTCAAAAATTATGAAACTCATATTTATTTAAGTTGGGAATATTCCGGGAATTTAAAATTAATTTGGGAATTTTTGAGATTAGTTTTACCCGCGTGTTGATTCGTATATTTGTTAAAAACGGGTATAAATTACGTTTCAGAAATTATTTTAAAATTTCGAAATTTATGTTTTTATAAACTTCGGGATATTTTTAACATTTTAGGACCATTTTTGTAATTTTATGTAATTGTTTTGCGTGCACCTCGGTCCGTTAATTTCGAATTTCGGGATAAACCGGGTCTCAAAATCTTCGTAATTATCCAATAGTACACGTGTCTGAATTAAAGTAATTATACTGCTACGTGTCCTGCATCAATTTGGACAGCAGAAACTATAATAGTAATAAAAAAATAATAATAAAACACACGCGCACAGGGGGCTGTCTTTCATCCTCTAATCTCTTTCTCTCTCTTTACTCTCACCCCCATTCTGTTTCCATTTCTTTTCTGAGCTTGTTTCCCTGCTACCTGTTCTCGCAATAATCCTCGTTGTTCCCTTCAATTTCCAGGCGTGTGTATAAATGTGTGCGTGTATGGTCAGGACTCTCCTGTGACTGTGCCGCCATCGTGTTTCTGTATTTTCCGGCGACTATCGCCGCCGTCTTCTTGTCGTCGTGTGTGTGGGTATGTGTGTGTGCGTTAATGATATGTGTGTTAATTGTGTATGCGTGTTCAGCCGCTGTGTGCGGTGCCCTGTGTTACTGCCGCCTGTGTGGTGCTATTTCGGTCGTGTTTGTGGGTCGTATCCCTGTGCTCCCCTGTTTCTCTGTTTGGGCCTGTTAATTGGGGCTGTTAAGTGGGCCTTGCTGTTGGGCCACAAATGTTAAGGCTGATTGCATGTAATTGGTTCTGATATTTTAATTTGATTTTGCAGAAATTAATTGACTAAATTTTGTGAAATAAATAATTGCTTCCGGGAAATTAATTTCGTAATCGGTGAAATACGCGTTGGAAACCTGAAATAATCGGGTACCCTTAAATTTTGCCACCGTCGGCGATGAGCCTCGGCGAGCCGATAGTGGACTGTGATGTTTATTCTGAGTGCTAATATTTTAAAATAAATAAATTAATTCGTAAAATTATCTTTGAAATGAGAATTTGATTTTATATTAAAGTCGAGTACGTAATTTAGTTGATGAACTGTGATTGGATTGATTGTGGGGTTGAACTGGTGGTTGGGATGTGATTGGATAATAATTGTTGTGATTGTGGTGTTTGGGATTTGACGTCGATTGATGTTTCGACGGGTAGTCCGATAAACAAAGGAGACGCTGCCCGATTTCCGGGAAATCAACTATGGAAATGCGGGAGCGTATCCGGTAATTTTCGGGACGTCGAATGAATATATATATACTTATACTGTATACGAACTTGATTGTATGTTGTGGTAAATGTTCTGTCAAAAACTCGGTAACCCTAATTTTGTAAAAGGACAAATATGCGTATTTTCTGAAAACGAGCACTGAATCGATTTTTGAGAACATGAACCCTAAGTCATACGTGTGTTATTATATGAAGTGTGTTACGAGTCGGGTTTTGTTAACGCATGGGTAGATTGTTAGCGAGGATATGTCAAGCATAATCGAATGTCTAAGTTAGGGTATTTCGACCTTGTAAGTTCTAGTCGGAATGCCTGAGAATTGGCATTGGACGAAAGATAGTTGGTGGTCAGTCGAAAAGCTCAGTAAGGTTCTAATCAAAGGACTTAAGTGTTGAGGTCGAATCCAGAGTGATCTAGTGGATAGACAATAAAGCCTGAGCGACAGAGTAGGCTCAGAGTCGATCAGTAATAGTTGTAAAGCCCTGGAAGGCAAGTACTTCTGAACTTTTCTTCGAGATATATTGCAAATATTTTTGAACTGTTTCATAACATGTCGCTATTATTCAAAATAACTCATGTTTTAATATTGCAAGTGCTTTAAACTATTTAACCTTAACCCCTGATTTCTCTTGATCTTGAGCCATAAGCCTTATTCTTTGTAAACCATCCTTTGTTGATTTCCAGATATCAAACCCCCCAAATATGATACTACTCCCCAAATGTATAACTACCAAACACCAAACACTGGAAGAAAATTGTTTGAAAACACAGAAACTATTATACTCCAACCATTCTTTATAACATCAAAGAACTATACTCTGAAAAATCATTACTGGTCTAATACCTGATCCTTTTACAAATTGAAAATTGTTTCTTATACATACCCTGATATACCCTTGTTAGGTCCCAATGTGTTTGTAGAAGGGGGGTTGAATACAAATAATACCAAATAATCGAATTAAATGCGGAATAAAAATGTGAAACAAAATTCAAGTTAAATAAGAATATTATTAAACTTGAAAGGTGTTACAACAACTGTATCGATTACAAGGAATTAATCTCAAATTAATTATTACAAATCTAGAATAAATTCGACATGGACTTTTTCTATTTTTGCAATAAACAGATTCAAATGCTAAACGCAATTTGAGATTAAGTTCTAGGGATTTTGATCCGCTAGATTGTTACACAAGAACAAGATAAAGATTTCTAGTGGTTTGGATTTAACTTTTCAAACTAGAAATTTGATCTTGAAATTAGCAGAGAATATAAAATATTGTAGGCGGCTGCTTCTGTGTTCTTGAGTTGTATTTTGGATAGCTGGAATGACTTCTGCTGCTTCTCTTCTTTTTAAACTAATCAACAGACTTGAATGAACTTGAGTGACAATAGGTGAGACAATCCAAGTGTACTAGCAAGACAATCTGTTGAACTGGAGAGACTTTCGGTATGACTATTGTTTGTACTAGCAAGACAATCTGATAGAACTAGCAAGACAATCCTCTTCCAGTGTAACTTTCGGCAAGACAATTATTTGTACTAGCATGACTTTCGGTATGACTATTGATTGTCATACCGATTGTCATATTAAGACAATCAGATTGTCTTGTTAAATTTAAATAGATTTTAATCCAATTTAAATTCTGAAAATCCTTAATATTAATTCTGAATTAATTAATTAATTAATTCAATTAATAAATAAATTAATCTTTGCAGATATAATTTATTTTCTTAATTAAATTATATGACTTAATTAATTAATAGAGAATTAATACTAATCTTGAGCAGCAACCATTCTTCTGAATATCTTCTGAAAATCACTGAAAATTATGAATCAATTCCACCACTTCAATGTTGACACTCGATGTATAGTCTGGTTCATGAGTGACTAACTTCCGCAACGTTTCTTCATGTCTTGACTTTGATACTTGATTTTCTTCAGATTAAATCCTTGTAATTATCTAATACCCTGACGAGATCTCTGTCACTTGATTAAATCCACAATCTTGATTTATATCACCGAGGCATGATCAATTTCTTAAACTTCTTCCAGTGAATAAATTTCTCAAGTCTGTAGATGAACCTTGTTTCTGAATCCTTTGACAGATATTACTTTGCGAGATCTCTTTGACGGTAGATCCACTATTTACTTATTACATTCTTATTTGAGTTGAGTTAAATCCTCGAATATACAAATAGGCTATGAAATATGCCTTACAATCTCCCCCTATTTGTTTGTTAGACAATAACACACAAATACCTAGAGGATAACTCAACTAACAAATAAGAAAAAGATATAAGCAGAAATGCAAAGTAAATAGCAGAAAAGTTCTGGATAACATCTAACCTTTTCCAGATTCCAAGTAGATGTTCCTCTAGACTGAACATATCTTCAAGTAGTTTCATCTTCTTTTGTACAACCACATTTCCTGTTGAGAAGCACATATCTCTCTTGCTTCTCCCCCTATGAGAATCAACTGATTAAAGAAGATCACCTTCGTTTACCACCTCTCCCGTACAATATGATCCGCAGCTAAAAACCAATGGTACTCCCCTTTTGAAAAACAGCTTCTTCCCTTACTAGAAAATCACCTTTTGTTTACCACCTCTCCCGTACAATAGGATCCGTAGTTACAAACAACAATGGTGTGGTGTAGTGTACATATGTAGGATCTTTTTCTTCCTCCCTGCTATTTCTCCCCCTTAGTTGAGGAATCCTCCAAACTATTACTTAAGCTTTTATCTCCCCCTTAAAGAAGGAATGTATGCCGTCGTCTGAAGGAGTTCTCATATTTCACTTGGTTGGAAAAGAAATAACAAGTAGTTTCTCTTTCTTCCTCACTGTGAGTGTGTGATTCTGTTTAGTGTACCTCACATGTGTTTCACTCTTCTCTCCACTCGTGTTTACTCTCATTCTCACAAGTGTATCACTCCTCTCATAGCTCCAACATTCAGCTGTACCTGCAAGGAAAATCACCTTAGCCATCCTTAAGGAGGTCACAGGTGGTGCAATGGGAGTTCGCAAATCCCCATCCTTGTTAAACTCGTCAGATGAATCTGAATCATAATCTACAAGTTGCTAGTTTCCCTTTTAGGGTTCCAGATTTGAATTCTGGGAAGGTAAACAATGATCCAACAAATTTAGCATAAAGATCAAAGTTCCCTTCTAATGTCTGTGAAGACATTTCCTTGTGACTCATCAGGTAATATCTGAATCATTGTCAACAAGTTGCCGATCTGCACCTATGTCAGATCCACTATCCACAGATGCATCCAGGGGATTTAAGCCTGGGGAGGTAGACACTGACCACTGACATATGGCTTTTGGATCAGTATCCTCTCCAACACCTGTAAAGGCAATTGGTCCATTAACGAACCTTGAACAATCGAATCTGACCTTAAAATGGTCGAAACTCTTGTTTCCGTCAACTCATCCTTTGTGTGTGTAACCTTTCCTTGTGCATCAAGAGTTGTTTATGTTTGAAGTGGTGACACTACATCGGATACCTTGGCCGACAGACAAAATTCAATAGACGCACCCTGTTGAGAGAATGAATCTAGTAACTGTTTTTGTGCCTTTTCAGCCATTACATCTTTTTGAGAAGATGTATGGGGGCTAGCTGTTATCTTGGTTTAAATACTACTCATCTATGTAGGAGACAGAGCTACTGGGTTGACTTCAGAACCTTCCTTATGTGGTGCACTAAGGCACTATCTCCCTCACGCTCACTCATACTTCATTTTAGTGGTAAAAGAGTGTTGGTTAGTTCTGTTTCTGTGTTTGTCTTTACAGTCTGGGATAGATGTTGTGGGTTTTCAACCTCATGACTGTCAATGAAAGAAAGTCATTAGAGATTGAACATGTATCACAGAACATATGGCAATAGGGAGATAAAATGTATTTAAGATCTATAATGAATAAAAATTATACATTTAATCTTTTGAGAGTAATGATGTACAATAGTGATTTCAAAAGATTTTACAAGAAATAAGAAATCACTATTGTAGAAAGAAGTTTGATTTACTCCTAAAACTCACTGCACATATAAAATAATATGATTGTGCCTAGTGATTAGAGAGTTATAAATATGACGATTGGTTGAGCAGTACACTAGTTCATACCAACCTGAAGTGAGATTGTGAAGAAGAGATTGCATAGTCCAATAGATCTGCAGCTGCAAAGTCCATGAACTGTGGTGCACTGACTTCCTCTTTTGACTCACCAACTAGGAGTACACTTGTACACATCTTACTAGAGTCCAATTCCAAGTGTAATGTGCAGCAGGTGCCTGATATGTCGTAATATTCTCAAGTCTCGTCACTGGTGCTATATGTTAGATACTTCTTCCTGATAATAACCTAGCACAATATACAAATTTTCAATGATAACATTCCCAGCTTGCAAACAGTCATATCCCTCAGATAAACCTTTACTGTTATCTACAAAGGTAACCAGTGGGTCAGCTTTCTCAATCCACATTTGATAGCAGGGCTCTATCTCCGGTCATATGTCTTGATGATCCACTTGTCAAGAATCCACACTACCGGTTACACCTGTATACTGCCCTGCACTTCAAATGGATTAGACCTTCTTCGGAACCCAAACTTGGTTGGGCCCGGCATACTTGTAGAATCGTCCTTTGTCAGGCAAAATAACATTTTTAATTTTAATGGTCTCAACATCCTCAATGACTGAACATTTGACCTTGTAAACAGCCTTAACAAATTTCTGTTTAGGCTTAGGCACAAATGTCTCCTTTCTAGCCTTAGAAGGACTAACAGTCTTAGACCTATCATGCTTCTTGTTATTCACATGCTGACGAGGAGTAGTCTTATCATTAGAAACATGATTACCATTAAAATAAGCATACATCACATTAAAAGCACAAGACATACAATTAGAAACACCACATGCTTTATGAGAGTGATTAACAGCAGGCAATTTATGCATGGTAGATATGGCATTTTTGTTATCCAACTCATGTGTGTCTGAGTTAGTCTCAGTTGCTTTCACAACTTTGACTGGAACTTTCGACACACTTGACTTGGAAACAACCTTCTCATTAGCATGATCTTCAGCACGTATTTCTTCTTGAATAACATAAGAGGTCGCATCAAATGGTTCAACAATTGATGCTTTATAGAGGGGTTCATCAACACCCTTAAGCATATGTGGTACTTCCCTACCTTTAGCACAGACATGAGGAGGGGAGTTTATGCCTAATTCTCCAATAGCAGCATTGTAATCATAACCTATTCCAGATATTTGATTAACAGCTTGCTTACTGTAGAACTCTTTAGCCTTCGAACAAGAATTGAAGTAGGCTCTAACCTTAGTCTCAAGATCGATGATCTTGTCTTTGAGAATAATTTCGAGTTGTCTATAACAGTCAACTCTATTCTCTAGAAAAGATACTTGTTCTTTTAACTTGTCTTGATTAATGTGCACAAGTCTTAATTCATTGACCTCTTTCTCAAGGTCTTTGATCTGCTGACTTAACATTTCATTATCACGACGAGCACAATCTAAGTTACCTCCTAGATGATAAACTAATTCAGCATCAGTATATTTTACCTCTTTTCTTGACGATGAAGCTTTTCCATCAATAGCCATAAGAGCAAGATTCCCTTCTTCTTCATCTTCACTATCAGTATCATCCCAGTTTCTTCCCTTTGCCAGATAAGCCCTTTCAGAGTTACTCTTCTGATTTGAATCATAAGAGTTCTTCCTTACTTGCTTTGGCTTCCTATATTCTGTGGCAAAGTGTCCCAACTCATTGCAGTTATAGCATCTAATGGTGCTCCGATCAACCATCCCTGTTTTGTATCCACCACTGCTGGTGTTAGAGGATGAAGATCCACCTTTCTGGAATTTGTTGTAGTTGGACTTGTACTTGAACTTGGGATTTCTCTTGAATCTGACATTGGAGAATCTCTTGACAATTCGGGCCATTGACTCATCTTCCAATTGCTTCAGCTCTTCCAAGGAATAAAAATCATCACTGGATTGATTTGTAGTAGGAGGATCATATTCTGCTACTATCACATTTTCCTCAGCCTTGGAAAACTGTACCATTCTCTCCGACTGTTGAGATTGTTGTTGTTGTTGACCTTCAGCTACAAGAGCAGTAGATGTGCTAACCATTCTATCTTTCCCGTAGACTTCCTTTTGCTGAATCTGCTCCAACTCATAGGTTTTCAACACACCATAGAGTCTATCCAAAGAAATCTCACTCAGATCTCTAGCTTCTCTAATGGCAGTGATTCTATGTTCAAGATGAGTTGGCAGTGTTAAAAGGAACTTTTTGTTGACCTCCCTGATTGAATAATATTTCCCATTTATGTTTAGGTTGTTGATCAACGCATTGTACCTCTCAAACACTTCAGTAATTCCTTCTCCTGGATTTGATTTAAAATGTTCATACTCAGAGGTTAGGATCTCCAACTTGTTCTCCCTAACTTCCTCTGTACCTTCATTAATCACCTCAATAGTTTCCCAGATGTGTTTGGAATTTTTACAGTTCATCACATGTCTGTTCATCAAGGGATCGAGGGAATCAACTAAAATTAACTGAAGGCTGGCATCCAAGGAGGCTTCTTCTTTTTCAGCAGGAGAAAAATCCTCAGGCTCTTTTGGATAGGTTCTAGCTTTGGTAACCACAACATCATCTACTATCACCTCTGGTTCAATAACCATTGGAGTTGTTGGACCCTTCTTTAACAAGTTCAGATATTTGGGATTTGCAACTTGTAAAAACAAGAGCATCTTCTTCTTCCACATGATATAATTTTCTTTATCAAATAGTGGAATTTTAACGGTTCCAAATTTTTGTGAAGTCATTATGAATTTTTGAATAAATAAAAATTCAAGGAGTTGAAAAATCACAAAAGTCTAGGATCTTGATTTGTTCGTTAATCAGAAGGCTCTGATACCAATTGTTAGGTCCCAATGTGTTTGTAGAAGGGGGGTTGAATACAAACATTACCAAATAATCGAATTAAATGCAGAATAAAAATGTGAAACAAAATTCAAGTTAAATAAGAATATTATTAAACTTGAAAGGTGTTACAACAACTGTATCGATTACAAGGAATTAATCTCAAATTAATTATTACAAATCTAGAATAAATTCGACATGAACTTTTTCTATTTTTGCAATAAACAGATTCAAATGCTAAACGCAATTTGAGATTAAGTTCTAGGGATTTTGATCCGCTAGATTGTTACACAAGATAAAGATTTCTAGTGGTTTGGATTTAACTTTACAAACTAGAAATTTGATCTTGAAATTAGCAGAGAATATAAAATATTGTAGGCGGCTGCTTCTGTGTTCTTGAGTTTTATTTTGGATAGCTGGAATGACTTCTGCTGCTTCTCTTCTTTTTAAACTAATCAACAGACTTGAATGAACTTGAGTGACAATAGGTGAGACAATCCAAGTGTACTAGCAAGACAATCTGTTGAACTGGAGAGACTTTCGGTATGACTATTGTTTGTACTAGCAAGACAATCTGATTGAACTAGCAAGACAATCCTCTTCCAGTGTAACTTTCGGCAAGACAATTATTTGTACTAGCATGACTTTCGGTATGACTATTGATTGTCATACCGATTGTCATATTAGTACAATCAGATTGTCTTGTTGAATTTAAATAGATTTTAATCCAATTTAAATTCTGAAAATCCTTAATATTAATTCTGAATTAATTAATCAATTAATTCAATTAATAAATAAATTAATCTTTGCAGATATAATTTATTTTCTTAATTAAATTATATGACTTAATTAATTAATAGAGAATTAATACTAATCTTGAGCAGCAACCATTCTTCTGAATATCTTCTGAAAATCACTGAAAATTATGAATCAATTCCACCACTTCAATGTTGACAGTCGATGTACTGTCTGGTTCATGAGTGACTAACTTCCACGACGTTTCTTCATGTCTTGACTTTGATACTTGATTTTCTTCAGATTAAATCCTTGTAATTATCTGATACCCTGACGAGATCTCTGTCACTTGATTAAATCCACAATCTTGATTTATATCACTGAGGCATGATCAATTTCTTGAACTTCTTCCAGTGAATAAATTCCTCAAGTCTGTAGATGAACCTTGTTTCTGAATCCTTTGACAGATATTACTTTGCGAGATCTCTTTGACGGTAGATCCACTATTTACTTATTACATTCTTATTTGAGTTGAGTTAAATCCTCGAATATACAAATAGGCTATTAAATATGCCTTACAACCCTTGTGATACTCAGGAATCACATTACGCTTTTATACCAATGCTTTATCGCTGTTGATTATGATCTTGCTTATTTAATTACATTGTTTATTACACTAAGTTATTTTAGAATTGGATAGTTTTCTTTATATGGACCAGATTCGTGGTCAGACCAGATTCGTGGTCGAATTAGGCCAATGTGTGCCTTGGATCCAGTTCGTAGAGCAGAGTTGTGTGTTTCGGTCGGGGTTAGTGCGTGACTGATCAGCAGCCTAACCTTGGTTTTTAAAAATTAAAATGAATATCCAATTCTAATGAATAGTTAAAAAGATACTTGATTCCTCTGAATCATCTCATTTGATCATGATTTAACCTCAGTTATCGTTATCATGACTTGCTGAGCTAGTTGGCTCACTCTTGCGAATCTTTTTATATATTTTACAGTTGAAAAGGATATGGATGATAGTGAAGTTCCTCAGTCCAAAGTGCGGGCTAAGGTTCCGGTGTGAGTTGGATCGAGCTAGCAGGAGCTTCATTCGATAGAGAGATAGTAAGATTGTAAGAATTAATTTTATTATCAGTTGTAAGTTAAATTAGTTGGGATTTGGTACGTTATAATAAAAGTTAAGGTTGTGGCTTGTTTTCATACTTTAACTTGTTGCGATCCATGGATGTGTAAAGCAGGGTCATTGCAAATGGTATCTTATATACAGGTTCATATATTGTGTATGTGTTGTGGACCCCAAACTTCTGACCCGGGTTTGGAGGGCGCTACATAACGGGCCCGCGAAGAAAATGAAAAGAATGTTAACCAAAAAGAAACGAGGATAACTAAAAATAGTGGGGCCTACGAGATATCAAGAATCAAAATCATTTGATTTGGTCACCTATCACGTTGATATTATAAATTAATATTTTTAAAAATCAGTTTCTTGGCCATTTCAAGTTGTAAATGATGGACTTCCTTATATTTTGTATCCAATGATGCTGAGGCTTTTGGTGTCCAAAGGTTGTGTCACGTCCAAAGTTTATTTTGTACCCGAAGATAATTTTGAGTCTGAAGACTCTGACACAAATAAAAACTTATCTCTAATTTTATAGATCTAACGAGCTGATTGAAGATAAACTTACCAAATAATTAAAGTATTCATTGAAGTCATCGTCTTCAAAAAATACCAGGGACTTGTTGATACAAGATATATTTATTGTGTATCCGATGAATGGGCCTATGAGCTTGCTTCCGAAGGCTGGATTTATATGGGCTTATTTGGACTGCATAAGAACCTGTTAATATGTGTTTCCACAGACGTCATTAATTATCCATAAAAATGTTGGTTCTGATCCAACAACCGATAAAATTGAGCCCAATGCTCAAGGCGGCGAAAAATATTATTGCATTGGAAACTTAATTTTAGAAGGATCCAGATACATAGAAATTACTCACCTCCAAAATAATAGAGCATAGGCTGGCCTAATTATAACAAAAATACAACCCTAAATCAAATATAATTACGTGGACTTGATCCCTATAAATAAGGGTACGTAGGCACCTTGAGAGGGATCCGGAAATCATGATTGATTAACATACTCTCAAGAGCAGTCCCAAAAATCCTAAAACCCTAATTGTGTTTATTTATTTAGACCTTTATTCTTATTATCTCTATCTGAATACCCAAATACAAATACAATCTTGAAGCTTAGTCTTTGACGAAAATTGGCTTCAACATTTGGCGACGTATGTGGAAATTATTTAGAGAAAAGAGAAGAAGATTCATCTTAGTTAAAGCAGTCACCGACGGCTCGTTAAACATCTTACCAAACTCATGTTTAAACCTACAATCCATTCACCAACTTAATCATCAGCGGAACCTCTCAGGATGGTAAATCCACCGGCACTCGAATCATCGTCAACAATGATGGCCGCAAAATTCATATGGGAAATACTTCTTATGTGGGTCATCGTCAATAAGTTAAACATTATTACAATAATTATTGGTGACAAACTCGGCTTATCAGCACGTGAAAATGTTATATTAATAGTTAGGCCTGATACCATCACAGAGTACTTGGTGATCAATGTGGTCTTGCCATAACCTGATGTATGCACCGCCTGTGACACCCTCACTCTCGGGGTCAGGAATGAGGACCCATGAAACTAATATAATAACTATAATATGACAACATAAATAAAATAAACCCTGA
Organism: Apium graveolens; assembly: GCF_009905375.1. Lineage (NCBI taxonomy): Eukaryota > Viridiplantae > Streptophyta > Magnoliopsida > Apiales > Apiaceae > Apium > Apium graveolens. The sequence continues at coordinate 20,798,974 of NC_133648.1, read as the reverse complement.
AAAGCTACAAGGATCTACACAGGATAAAGGATAAGCAAGATTACAACTACCAACTAGAATAATAACTATTATACATCCATTTTATAAATTATTCAAAAATATGATCCCAACTTGGAATCGTCAGATAACCCAAATGTATCTGATTACCAACTATTAAAATTCCACCAAAACTACCAGTGCCTTCTCACACCCATCTACCTGATCTGGCACTTGGAATATAACGGTGTGGAAGGGACCGCTAAGAATACTCTTACGAGCAGTATGACTAAGTCTGACCATCTTCTTATTAACAGCCAAGGTCAGATCAATGCAAACAAATGAGCTAGAAGGCCCATCAAGTAACTAATAAACAGTTCTTAATATCAAAAGCAGATATGGCATTTTAAATATCAAAATAATATGTGGAGGTAACTTATTAAAAACTAGAAAGGATCTTCGAGATAAGGATTCAAGGATTCAAGATTAATGTTCTAGATATTCAGCTTTAAGAATAAGTAGCAGGGTTCTTGAATAGGTTCCGAAAAACTTTATGAAGCTTCAATTAACACTGTATCAATTTTAAATTAAAATGCAATAAATAGTGCTTAGAGCACAATTAAAAATCTTTTACTTTTATCAACACATAACCTTTGATTGGAATATCCATATTTAAAATATAATACGGGTGATCATCCAGTATTAACCTCCATCCGGTCATAAGGTACCTATGACATTATTTCAGCCTATAATGTTGGACTAGCCCTGCTAGCCTCTTATACGACTGGACTAGCCCTGATAGCCTCTTACATCCCTATCCAATCTTTAGAAATTCAGAATTTTTCATTAAATCAACTTTTCACATAACGGGTCACGTCTCAACTAACGGCCCGACAACAAATCGACTCGATCACATTTTCATATCATAACTTAAAACTTGTACTAACTCATCAAATTGGAATTATATATTTTTAAATACTCTATTACCATTTCAGAGAAATTACATACAAATCACAAAAATTATATTTTATTCTCGTAAGCTATATCGCGAAAATCCCAGTCGTTACACCATCCCTTGATCCTGACCGTCGATTTTAAATTTTACTGATGCAGTTTGGTTAAGATTAATATTGTTATATTGTTTTGTTATAAGTGAGGTCAAGTTTGAAAGATCAAAGGACAAGGTGATTGGATCAGATGCATTAGATTCAATAGCATCGGCCAATACAGATCCAGGCAAGTGATTCTCGAATGTGGGAGCCAAATTTGTAGGTAAACCAGAAATGTGTAGCTAAGATTGAGTCACTTCTACCATGTTAAATTAATAACATTCCCAAACTCCTAAGTTGTTGGTAGAAGCCGGAACTATATCATAAACCTTACGATAATATCAAAATCAAAGAGGAAACTACCTCGGGAAGAAGATGAAAGCAATTGCAAAGCTAAGGATCAATCAAATTTCTTCGTTTTTAGTCTACTGCAAGGAGAATGTATGACCAGATGTACACAAAAGAGATTGAGGTGAAATCTGTAATTTATATTGGGTTGATCGAAAATTGAAGCTAACAAGGAGACACATTTTACTTTTTAGTACTCATGTTTCTGTAATAGTTCAATAATGCCAAGCATTCAAGAAAAATTCGTACAAAGATTTACTACTGCATTTAAGATTCTATCCTGGTTCAATATATATCAAGCATACATAAAAGGACATATTCATATTTCATAGAAAAAGGGAAAGTTATAACGTTTTTCATGTGATCAAAATTGTAGAAGTGTGTAATTATTATTTATCAGTGTAATTCATTTAACATTTGTCATTTTCCAAAATATTTTCAAGTCTCCACCGTTATTTTTGGAGATTCTCAAGTCTAATTCAAGTAGTTAATGAAATTCATGTTGTTAGGAGTTGTGAACGTGGGAATGGCAAAATGCATAAGCAGCCAGATAACTCTATTAATATATGACCATTTGGGGAGTGACCCAAAAATAAGTTCGTGCGATCTCGGCCCAGAGCGGACAATATAATACTAATGTGGAGTTAGGCCTACTTAGCAAGCCAATAAATGGTATCAGAGCTTCTGGTTCTGTCGGTCCAGAATAATCTCAGACAGGTTCCCAGAATGGGCCTTAGAAATGGTAGATGGGCTAACTCGGTATGAGCCCAAGGAAAAAGCAGATGGGCTTTCTAGTATGGGCACATGGGAGTCAAAAAGCCAGAAAGATTCCAGTATGGGTTCAGGGGGAGCGAATCACATAATCAAGTGGCAGATTCGGCAGGTGTCGAGCCCGATGTGTGAGGGAGAAAATTGTTAGGAGTTATCCCACATCATTTGTAGGAGGGGCGGTTTGCCATAATATAAGCAGCCATATAACTCCATTAGTAAGAGGCCTTTTAGGAGTGACCCAAAAACAAATCCGTGCGGCTCGGCCCAGAGCGGACAATATCATACTAATGTGGAGTTAGGCCTGTTCAGCAAGCCCAACAAGGGGTATCAGAGCTATGGTTGTAAAAATCCATGACAATCTCATTCGGGCTCCCAGAATGGACCTAGGAGGCAGATGGGCTACCCAAGGTGGACTTAATGTGGAGGCATGTGGACCTTCCAGAATGGGTCTAAAAGGAGCCAGAAAGTTAGAAGGATTTCAGTATGGGTCAAGGGGGAGCCAGATCACACAATCAGGTGACAAACTCGACAGTTGTCGAGCCCGATGTGTGAGGGGGGATTGTTAGGAGTTGTCCCACATCATTTGTGGGAGGGCAGTTTTCTAGTATATAGGCAGCCAGACAACTCCAATTAGTATGTGGCATTTTGGGGAGTGACCCAATTAGTATGTGGCATTTTGGGGAGTGACCCAAAAATAAATCCGTGCAGACTCAGCTCTGGCCCAAAGAGGATAATATCATATTAATGTGGAGTTGGGCCTACAAAGTGAGCCCAACAAGTGCTATCAGAGCTTCCGATTGTGTCGGTCCAGAACAATCTCAGACAGGCTCCCAGAATGGGCCTTGGAAATGGCAGATGGGCTAACCCAGTATGGGCTCAAGGAAAAGGATGATAGGTCTTCCAGTATGGGCATAGGGGGAGTTCGAAAGCCTGAAAGATTCCAGTATAGGTTAGGGAGTTTGCTAGAATTGGAGCATAATCGGGAGTTACTTGCTTAGCAAGCTCAACAAGTGATATCAAAACTAAGGTTATGATGGTCCATAACAATCTCATGTGGGCTCCAGAATGAACATAAGAAGTGGCAGATGGGCCTTCCATATTAATGCGGAGTTAGGTCTGGTTAGCATGTTGTTTAAGAAAAACAAGTACTCTTTATATACATTTATCTTTTTATCATTTATTTTAAAGATACGCATTCTAATAAACCGCGTCAATTAAATATTTTTTATCGAATTTAAAAATGGGGTGATGAGAAAGAAATTTAAATGAAAAATAAGTAGCTTTGATATACTATACTTTTATAATTTGAAAGAAGCTTTCGTTATTTCAACATTTTTGCTTATAATAAAAATTAAGTCCGTTCATTATTTTAGTGAAAATACAAATAAGGAAGCAAACAGAATTGTTTCCTCGTCATGCTCCAAAGAAAAGCATAAAAAGGATCATCATCATAGGACATGCAAAGGAAAAATACTGACGTGCTGCAGCAGATTTATCACTATCCCATTTTGTGAACACCTCCATTGCAGCTATCGTTGGCGGAAAGCTGGAGTCATCAGAAGGCAGCCAGTCAGGTGACACTGTTATATTAATAGTTGGGCCTGATACCATCACAGGGTACTTTGTTACTACTGTGGTCTTGCCGTAATATGATGACATTTCCACCTTCCCTTGATCCTCATTGTTGATTTCAATTTTTATCGTGACGGTTTTGTTAGCATCATAAGGGCTTAGAAGATTTGATATGTACAAAACAATGTAAGCTGATTGCGGGCTCAATTGTGGAAGATCAGTGATCAAGGTGATTGGACTGGATGCATTAAACTCGATGCCATCATCCATTACCGGAATAGGAGGGTGATTCTCGGGTGTGGGATCAAAATCAGAAAAACCAGAAACACTGGCGTAAGGCGTAACTCCCTCGCTCCATATCCGGTTGTATATTTCATCGTTGAACGAGCCGTACCTGAAATAAATATACCAAGCGCAAGACAAAAAAATACCTATAAGTAACATAAGATTGATATTATGTCAAAACTAAAATGTGATAAGAAATAATTACTGAAAGAACTTGATGTACCTGACTTCTGATCCACCAAGATTGATCCTAGTGACAAGATTGTAGGTGGCATTAGTGTCCATCTTCGGATACAATTCATCGTATATGTTCATCATTTCTATTGAGTTAATAATTGGAACCCCTCCATCTTTAATTTGAACTAAGCAAATCTTGAAGAACACTGATCCTTTGTTTTGATATATGATCTCCTCGTAAAATGGTTCACCATCGTTTTTTGACGTGTTAACAGTTGTCCATTTCTTGTTGTTGATGAAGAGATCGAATGCTGGAGGTTTAAAGAGACCATCGTAGTTACCATAATAAAATCCCAAGCTGATTATATATCGAATCCTTTGTGTCTCAATAGGCACATTGTAACAATTATGTTTTGATTTTCCTGGGAAAGCCCGAAGGGTGTTAAATTCACCCCTGGATGTTTTGGTACGAACTAGTTCATTTGAACCGCTTTTAGTGTAATCCGCATCGACATCCCATACGAATAGGTTGTCACCGAAGCTTATTTCATCGTTGCCACAATCAATAGCATTCCAATTGGTTGTATCTGCATCTGTAAAGCTCAAATGTGTGTGTGAAAATATGTTTTATTGGCACGTTACCAAAATCTAAAGGTTTTAGTAGAGACCATTGAACTCATTTTGAAATTTTAACATCAAAATAAAAGAAAAGAGAACAGCAAGCTGAAACTTACCTTCTGAAGAAGATGAAAGCAATTGCAAGGCAAAGAATGCAAAAAATATCCACAGAGCTGTGTTCATTGCTAACCGCAAAGTCCGGGTTAATTAACAGAGATCGATGGATCAGAGCTGTAGTGTTAAGTAAATGACGTGAAGGCTCTAATTTATAGTGCTAACAAGAAGACACATACTCCTTTTTAGTGCACATGTTTTTAGTATTCATCGACCAAATTATATATAAAATCGAGTCTGGAACAACAAAAAATAGGCTATTAATCATGTTTCCATGAAATCCAACTTTGTATAGAACATTAATGTCTTTACTGGTTTGTAATAAGAGATGACACCAAATATACACGCCAAGTAAAATAGCATACAATTTGCAATATAATATACTAAAAGGAAATGAACTCAGAAGTTACAGTATATTGCATTGATATTTTCTTCTTATCTTGGATCTAATTTTGTCGACACAAAATGAACTCGAACTTAAACTATGGTGAACCTGAGCTCTTCAAGATGTTTTAAGCTAAAATCAGCTAACGTTTAGATGTTAGTAGCAAGAGACAAGAAGGCAGAATGTTTTTATTAAGACGTCTTAGTATATAATGTCATTCAGAAAGCAACTTATGTACTTGTAGTTATTCCTCAAGACAAATTTTTACAAGTGGATAATGAAGTGTCTGAGTAATTTCCTACGACGCTGTACTTTATAAAAATTAATGTATAACAAGATTGTCTATGTTAGTTTAAACAGTGCCAAGTAGAAGAAGACAGATTGGTTCTTCTGACACAAACCGAAATAGTTATGATAATGACTTCTGGCAAATATAAAATTCGATTATGTACAGAATGATAGCATTCTAATCCTATAGTAAATAAAGTTCAGAGATTAAAGATATAAGCACAAATTGTTGTTCTAAATGATAATGTACCATCTATCATGATTTTGTTAGTGTACTGTGTTATATATTCTTACCGTGTAAGATGAAGTAATAAAATGTCCATGCATTATCTCTCATCATTTTGTAAGTGTACTGATTCTTCAACTTCAATATAAGTTAGGTAGCACGACATCAACTGTTAACACCAATGCAAGTATATAAGAAACTGCAAACCATTCTGAAATTTTGACTTGTATTTACATTCGATTTTTTAAAGACGTCCAGTGCAGTGATGATCGCTGGCAATCTAGACTAGTAACTTAATATCAGCTCTCTGGTTGGGAGAGTTCGAATGAGGGGAAGTACGTATTAAGATATACTATAAGATTCTTATAAGTCTTCCTCCTAATGCCTTGAGTATGTATAATTGGACCTGACACCATCACAGGGTACCTGGTTATTACATTGTCTGATCCTTATTTGGTGATTTTTTCGTTCTTATGATCCTCAATGCTAATTTTGATGTTTACGCTTCTGAATATCTAAGAAAAAATTTCATCTGGTTTGTTTTATATTGATAAACAATGCAACTTGAAGCATAAAAATACCCAGCCAATAGGTATATTATACGGGGAAACCTACGATTGTTGCAGACTGTTGAATCTTTTGAATTTTGCCAACAATGTAATGACTGAGTGTGGAAAAATTTTGATCGGAAAAATATTTATTTTTTTCAAAGAATCAGATCATAGTTTCAAAAATCGTGTGATCATTGTGATATTTTGCATATTCTTTTACAATTTGTTCAGGAATAACAAAAGCTCCCTTCTTGGCCAAAAAAATATAAATGTTAATGCAAATAGTCAAAAACAAGTACAATCAAAAATTGAGATCCCTCATATATTTTTTTTATTTAAATACAAATAAGGAAGCAAGCACAATTGTTTCTCCCCCATGCTACGAAAGAAGCATGAAAAGAATGATCATGGAACATGAAAAGGAGAAATACTGGCGTGCTGCTGTAGATTTATCCGTATCCCATTTTGTGAACACCTCCATTGCGGCAATCATTGGTGGAAAGTCATCAGAAAGCGGCGAGTCGGCTGACAGTGTTATGTTAATAATTGAGCCTAATACCATCACAGGGTACTTGGTTACTACTGTGGTCTTTCCGTAATGCGGTAATATTTCCACTCCCTTGATCCTGACTGTTGATTTCAATTTTTATTGTTACGGTTTTGTTCATATCATAGGAGATTCCTAGATTTGTTATGTACAAAACATTGTAAGCTGATTGTGGGGTCAATTGCGGAATATTAGTGATCAAGGTGATGGGATCAGATGCATCAAACTGGGTGGCATCATCCATTACAGGAAAGGGAGGATGATTATCTGACGTGGGATCAATATCAAAAATACTTAGGGCTGTTCACGAATCGAGCCGAACCGAGTTTTAATCGAACAGAGCCGAGCTTTAAATGTTTTTCTGACGAACCGAGCCGAGCCGAGCTTTCTTATCGAACAAAAATCATATTCGAGCTCGAGCTCGTTAACTAACGAGCCAAACACGAGCTTGTTCGCGAACATAAACGAGCCGTGCCGAGCCAAAAAAAATTCATGTCAACCGCTGTTTGACTGTGAAAATCACTAATATATATATATATATATATATATATATATCTTGACATCCATACGGTTGGATCGAGAAAGTTTTTTTAAAAAAAATCGTAATAACTAAACACTAGTTAGTGGTAATAGTCAAACTAATACTTGACTGTTAAAATAACAAATCAAATAAAATTACTTTGATTTAAAACTTTGGTTATATCATTAAAATATATTTATTTTGACATCCATACGGTTGGATCAATTAGAAATAATTTTAAATAAGTCGAGACACCAATACATGACTAAACACTAGTTACTAGTACCGGTCAAACTAATTTTTGACTGTTAAAATAGCAAACCAAATATAATTATTTTGATCTGTAACTTTGGTTATATCAATAATATATATATATATATATATATATATATGACATCCATACGGTTGGATCGATATAAAGTATTTTTAAAATAATCAAAACAACAAATCAGGACTAAACACTCGTTAGTGGTAATAGTCAAATTAATGTTTGACTGTTAAAATAACAAACTAAATAAAATTATCTTGATTTGAAACTTTGGTTATATCATTAAAATATATTTATTTTGACATCCATACAGTTGGATTAATTAAAAATAATTTTAAATAAGTCGAGACACCAATACAGGACTAAACATTAGTTACTATTACTAGTCAAACTAATGTTTGACTGTTAAAATAGCAAAGTTAGTTAGTTATTGTTGGCTGATTTTTTAGAGAGAGATGCTCTCCCTTCTCTCTAGAAATATGTTTCCCGCCTAACTACAACAAGCTATTATCCGGATCTAATACCCAGCAGATATATCTTTTCTTACCATTTCTGTCTCCCGCCCATCACTTTTCTTTTCCCCCTGTTTATTTCTTACCTTATTTAGCATATTTCTTCATCTTCTCAAATCTGTTCCGCCATTACTACTTTCATCAAGCTCATTTTTCTTCTTAACCATGGCATCTAGAAACTCAGAACGCTCGGGTAGTATGAATTCTGATGAGTTTTCGAACTTTATTGGGCATAATTATGTTGCTCCTCCTATGCTAGCTTTGCCTGCTCCTCACAGAGACTTGTTGTTCGAGGAAGTGGCTAACCCCATTCCATTTTCACCGGATACACTCAGACGTATTCAAGAAGATATGAGTCTTATTGTAGCAGGGGGGTCTGCGAGACAGGAACAAGGACCTAGCCAAGGTGCAAATTCTTACTCCTCTAAGCAATCTCAGACACAATCTTTGGGTTCTGTCACAAAGAAAGGTAACCCCTCTTCCCCTGTTCTTGAGGATTTACAAGATAGCTTTCTTGTGCAGAATGGGGTATTGACTGTTTTTGACCCTAATGCTACTGGGTTAATTGTTGGTAATGCTTCTAGCACAAACACAGAAATTCCTGCAAATAACCCACCCCCTGTGTTGCATAACTGGAGTTCAATTGTAACAAAGAATATTCCTGCTGTTGGTACTAGTACCAATCATAATGTCCAAATTCTGTTTAATGAAGATGGTTCTGCAACTTTAAAACCTCCAAAGGAATTTCTCCAAAATGCAAGGAAATTGTGGGATACTAGTCTTTTGGGCCATTTTATAGGTGGCAGCTTCGACTTTAAATATGTCCGAGATTTTGCTTTCAGATTGTGGAAAAACAAAGGTTTGATAAGGGTTTTTTACAGTTCTAAAGGTTACTTTACCTTTAAATTTGCTTCGGTCAAAGAAAAGGATGAAATCTTGGCTTTAAACTCGGTCCAAATAGGTGGCCGAACTTTATATTTAGCCCCATGGATGGAGGCAAATAAGTTTAAAAAGAATGTGATCGAGACTGTGCCTTGTTGGATTAAGTTTGAAGAAGTACCTCATTCTTACTGGTCAAGGGAAGGCCTTACTTTTCTGGCCAAAGCAGTTGGAGAGCCACTGAAGTTTGATGAATTCACAGCCAAATTTGAACCAACAAAATATGCCTCTGTTCAGGTATTACTCAAGTACTCTAGTCCTCGATCAGATTTTATTTGGGTCCCTGTTTTAGATGAATGTGGGAATGAAGAACTAGTGAAAGTTTCTGTTATTTACCCACAATTACCCTACTTCTGTAGTCATTGTTGTGCATTTGGGCATTCCTATTCTAGATGCATTCACAATCCTGATGCAGTTAAGCCAGCACCCAGACACAGACCAGGAGGGATTAATCCTAGAGCTCCAAAGGCTACAAAAAACAACTTAACTGGCAAAGAAACAATTCAAGCAACTGCAAACCATGCTCAGGAAGATAAAGATTCTGATGTACCTCCAGTGGTTTTTGGTGAATTTCTGGGATGTGACTTGGTTCTTGATGAGGATCAAACTTTGGATGATCTAGAGGACTTTGACAAGAATGTGGGCAATAAAGATATGGACGATGATTCAGATCACCTGGTGCATAATCAGGATGCTTCAGTTAATTTGGAAAATAATGTCACAGTTGATATTGCTATTAATTCAGACACGATGGATCATGTAGTGGAGCCTGTAGAGCCTGTTATTCAGGCGGTTGCAGTTAAATCTCCTGGTCAGAAAAGACGGCGGGGCCGTAGCCAAGATGCAACTCGTGTGCAACCTTTGTCAGCATTGCCTGTAGCAGCCCCAGCGCCTGCAGCTCTCGCTGCGCCTGCAGCACTCGCTGCGTCTGCAGCTAAGCCTCAAACCCACCCTGTTGTGATTGCCCTCAAGGCGTCCAAGCCTGACTTGGTTGATGAAGATGGTTTTACTTTGGTTGTCAACAGGAAAAGTCCGGCACATAAAAAAAGTCCAAAATTGGCTGCTAAGCCAATTAGTCTTAGGCGTTTGCAATGAACTTCGCAGCATGGAATGTTAGGTGCATTAATAAATCCCCACATCAGAAAGAGCTCCAGCAATTTATTTCTGTTAATAATATTGATCTTATGGGAATTTTAGAAACTAAGGTTAAAGTATCCAATGCTTTGAGCATCTCGAAGAAAATCAACAAAAATTGGCAATGGTTATTCAATTATGAGCACCATTATAATGGTAGAATTTGGGTTGGATGGAACCCTAATGTTTGGGAGATTTCCTTGCTTTCAAAATTTTCTCAATTTATAACTTGTAATGCTAGGTTCATTGAGAAAAATCTCCATTTTATTGTAACGTTTGTTTATGCCTTCAATGATGCTATAGATCGTGTGCCTCTTTGGGATTATATCAGTTCTAATTGCTCTAGTCCTTTACCTTGGGCCTTCCTTGGTGACTTCAACTGCATCACTAGTCTGAGTGAAGTTGTTGGAGGTCGTGAACATTGGACGCCTGATATGCAGTGTTTTAAGGATTGTTTGAATAATTGTGGTTTGGAGCCCTTACGTACAGTTGGTGACTCTTACACCTGGACTAATAAAAGGCTTCAGGATCCGGTGTTTAAGCGGCTGGATCGAATGGTTGCAAACTCCACTTGGTTTAATGTCTTCACCGAGGGCAATGTCTTTGTCAAGAATCGAGGCATTATGGACCATAATCCTCTGCTGTTTGAGGAGCCTATGCAGCTTAATAAGTTTGGTAAGCCCTTTCAATTCTTTAACTTTATGATTGATATCCCTGGTTTCTTGGACATAGTTTCTTCTGCCTGGTCTATTCACTGTATTGGTTCTCCTATAGCTCAGTTTAATGCAAAGCTTAAACACACTAAATTGCTACTTCGAAAGCTCAATAAGGACCATGGCAACATTCTTAGTAATGTGCATCATGCCCGTGTTAACCTTGAAGAATTTCAGGCATCTTTTGGCTCCACAGTAGACCAGTCCAAGATCATTGAAGAGCAAGATTTAGTTTCTAAACTTAACCTGGCTTTGGCCCAAGAAGAATCCCTCTTACTTCAAAAGGCCAGGGTTAGGTGGTTAAATCTTGGGGACGGCAATAACTCCTTTTTTCATCAACAGTGTAAGGTAAATTGGAACCGAAATAAAATCCTGGCTCTTCAAGACACTGATGGTAACTTTGTCCATGGTCAGGCATCTTGTGCATCTGTTGCTGTGAATTACTTCTCTCGGCTATTGGGCCCTCCTGATAGTCCTGATATTAATGTTGATCTCTCCATGGTCAACTGCAAAGAAGTGAGTGCTGAGCAATCTAACTTCCTGGTAGCTCCAGTAACTGACAATCATATTTTTGACACCATCAAAAAAATGAAAAAGAACAAAGCCCCTGGGCCTGATGGGGTTAACGTAGAATTTTTTCTTGCTACTTGGCACATCACTGGTGCAAGCTTCTGTGCTGCTGTTCGATATTTTTTCGAGCATGGGTTGATGCCTTCGGGTATAAATTCCACGTTTATTGCTCTGATTCCCAAAGGGGTAGCCCCAACCAAAATGCAAGACTTTAGGCCAATATCCTTATGCACTGTTCTATATAAATATGTTTCGAAGATCATAGCTACAAGACTAAAGAAAATTATGCCTGCTTTAGTAGATATTTCTCAATCTGCTTTCATCCCGGGAAGATCAATTTCTGATAACATTCTCATGGCTCAAGAACTGTTCAGAGGATATGATAGGGAGACAGGAGTGCCCAAGTGTGCCCTCAAAATTGATCTGCATAAGGCTTTCGACTCCATCCATTGGAGATTTATTCTAGTTGTCTTGAAGAAAATGAAATTTCCGGATATCATGATCGATTGGATCAGGGCCTGTATTTGTTCCACTCGATTCTCTGTCAAATTAAATGGGATTATTCACGGCTATTTCAAAGGTACCAAGGGACTTCGACAAGGAGACCCCATGTCTCCTTATATTTTTGCGTTATGTATGAACATTCTTTCTTGCATCCTCAACAACACTCCTGAGGGCTTCAAGTACCATTGGCGTTGTAAAGAGCTCAGACTAACCCATTTATTTTTTGCTGATGATGTCCTGGTTTTCTCCCGTGGTTCAAAGGAATCTGTTCAGCACATTATGGACTCACTCAATATTTTCTCGGGTTGGAGTGGGTTGGCTCCAAGCATTAATAAAAGTATAAGCTTCTTATACAACTGTGATGCTGAATTTTCGAGTTGGTTTGACACCCTGTCTATTCCTCATGGTACCCTCCCTGTCAAGTTCCTTGGGGTGCCTCTAATTTCTTCTCAGCTGAGTGTGAATGATTGTATGCCTTTGGTTGAGAAAATAACCTCTAGATTGCACTCCTGGGCTACTCTCTTACTCTCCCTTGCAGGTAGAGTTCTGCTTATCAAGTCAATCGTTCATGCAATCGAAGCATTTTGGTGTAACCACTTTCTGCTCCCTGCTTCCATTCATGCCACCATTCAGTCTATGCTCACTAGATTTTTGTGGAAAGGTAATATTAACAGTAAGGGCGGAGCCAAAGTAGCCTGAAATGTCATATGCCTTCCTAGAGAGGAAGGAGGTCTGGGACTTAAAAACATGGCAGATTGGAACAGAGCCCAGATTATCCACCATCTGGTTAAGGTGGTAACTAAGTCTAGTTCCCTTTGGCCTCGATGGGTGCATACCACAGTGTTAAAGTATAGACATTTCTGGACAATATCAATTCCTACAGACTGCTCTTGGATTTGGAGGAAGGTTCTGAAACTTCGTGTAGTTGCTCTCCAATTTCTTACTTACTCTATCGGTTCTGGGGCTGATATTTCTTTATGGTTCGACCCGTGGTGGAGAGGTTCTTGCTTGGCTGAAACTACCACCTCTCCTATCATTTCACAATGTGGATTGCATAGCAATGCTTCATTGAGTAGTATTATCCATAATGGTTCTTGGAGGCTCCCGAGTCCCAACCCCAGGCACCACCATTTGGACCCCTTGCTTCTTCACTGGCTTCAAACCTTTGATTACCCAACTTTAAACTCTAACGGGGTGGATACACTTCTGTGGGATGGTATTGCTGCTACTAAAATCGGGACTTGGCATATATGGAATTCTATCAGAAATAGGGGAGATGCAGTGCCTTGGTTCAAAGCGGTTTGGCACCGTCTTCGTGTCACTAGATATGCTCATCACCAGTGGCTTCTTTGTCATGGCAGACTCAGTACATTGTCAAGACTGTATAGATTTGGTATTGTGGATTCCCAACAGTGCTTCCTTTGTATCAGTGGTAGGGAGACAGATTCTCATTTATTTGTCCAATGTACTTATAGCAGGTGGGTTTTATCCCGGCTTCTAGGCAGACTCGACATGGTCATTGTTGGAGATACTTGGTTATCTTTGCTCACCCATCTGGTGGATTTCCAGGACAATCATCGGGGTTTACTTGCTATGTACTTGGTCCAGATCTACTGCTATCATATTTGGAGGGAACGGAACTCCCGTGCGCACAACAAAGGAGTTTTTGGTCCAAGGAAACTCCTGCATGGGATATTGATTGATTTTGTTGCTAGGCTTAGTACTTCTGTTTGGTTCGGTAAATTAGCTTGTAGTAGGCCAGATTTACATTCTTGTATTTCCTGTATTTCCTTGTAGTTTTTGGCTTTCTATCTCCAATCTTTTTCTGAGATTGGCTATAGATAGCTCTCCCTCTATGGCCTGTCATAGAGCATAGGGTGAATCCCTGCTGGTTCCTGGTTTTTTGATATACACATAATTTAGCAAAAAAAAAAATAGCAAACCAAATACAATTATTTTGATCTGAAACTCTGGTTATATCAATAAATATATATTTTATGACATACATGCGGTTGGATCGATATAAAGTATTTTTAAAATAATCGAAACAACAAATCCGGACTAAACACTAGTTAGCGTTACTAGTCAAACTAATGCTTGACCATTAAAATAGAAAATCAAATAAAATTGTTTTGATGTGAAAATTTGGTTATATCATTAAAATATGTATTTTTCTGACATCCATACGGTTGGATCGATGAAAAATATTTTAATTTTTTTTATCTAAAATATAATTATGAAGCCAGATTTTAAAATTAGAAAAAAATAAAAAAATTCTAAAACATGTCAAAATATATCACATATGGTTTGCAAAATGATTGTTGGAAGATGAAAAAAATACAGTGAAGTCGGATTTTAAAAAAAAAATCATACCTATATAAAAATATTCAGAATATATTAGATTTTTTTCGAATTTTAACGAGCGAGCTCGAGCCGAGCCGAGCTCGAGCTGAGCTCGAGCCGAGTTGAGCTCGAGCCGAACAACCCAAAGCTCGGCTCGAGCTCGATTTGCTTAACGAATTATTTTTATGTTCGAGCTCGAGCTCGAGTTCGTTAATGAGCCGAGCCGAACGAGCTCTTAACGAGCCGAGCTCGAGCTTGTTCACGAACAGCTCCGTTCATGAACAGCCCTAAAAATACCACAAACTTCAGTGCAAGGCATAATTCCCTCGCTCCATATCTGATTGTATATTTTACCGGTGGATGATCCGAACCTGAAATAAATATATCAAGTGCAAGATAATTACAAAACAGATAACTATCACACTGACACTCAACGCTACACTAGACTACTAAGGATCATGCTAAAAATTTGGAGCTCAAGCGCAAATGCTCTGACCGAGCCAAGGTAATTAAAGAGATCAAGGTATCAATGTTGTAAAATGAATCAGGTTAAGGCTCTAATTAATACTGGGGTGATATGAAAATTTAAAGCCAACAAGAGACATAAACTTCTTTTAGTGCACATGTTTATTTAGTATTCATCGACTAACTTCATATATTTCTGGTCCGGAATTATATAATTTAGGGCAATGAAGTTTCCAAGAAATCTTATAAAATTTTGGACAGAACAGTAACGCTCGAATCATGTCTTTACCGGTTTGTAGTAAGAGAACACAGCAGAGAAAAAGGGGAGTCATTGCTGCCAATCTATCCTTATCCCATTTTATGAACTCCTCCACTACAACAATCATTGGTGGAAAACTCGATTCATCAGCACGTCACGTGACAATATTATATTAATAGTCCGGCCAGATCGACGCAACACGAAAAAGTAGAAAGAAGTAAACGCTAATCCTCGCAAGAACACTTATACAAGAATTTGAGAAATCCTTACAAATTTTGAATCCACAAGGGTTTTGTTTATACAGGGATGAATACCCTAAAAGTTTATACAAGGATAGAAAACCCTAAAACTAAATAAATTAAATTCTAATTAAAAATAAATGATAATTAAAAGAAACTTGATCATGCAGGATTTTAGCATGATCATGCACAAACCCTACATTATCCACAAAGTAGCAACTGTTGAAAATTTCTAGTTTGGCATGATCATGTCATCCCAAAGCGTGATCATGCCATTATGCATCATAATTAGCATGATCATACAGTCCTCAGAGTGATTATGTCTTTACTCTTCTTGCGTCTCATTACACCCCTGTTATGCACATAAAATCCTCCTACACCAGACTCCTCCACTTCAAAACAACTCTCCATCGAGTTCTCATCTAGAATTAGAATTATGTCGAATTGTTGTTTATCTCGCCATGATGGTACTTTTAAAGGCAACGATCATGTCGGAATTTTGTACCTGAACTCCTCTCTAAGATCAACATATTGTAAAAATAACACTTGAACTAATCCAACTGCATATTTGTTAACTATTGCCCACTTAGAGTTTGAACCAACTTCAACTTCTTTGAACTCATTAATTATGGTACCAAACACCGCACTTTTGAAATATGGATTGAAGTCACCTTTATTCTTCAATAGATACAAAATAAATTTTTCATCATTATAATTCAATTGTGTTCTCCCTACTTTTCTCACATAATGTCTGGGATAAGTTCTGATGTTGTAAATCAACCACTGTCTTAAAATCTTTGAAAGACAATTTTAGTACAACTCCAACATGATGTTCACCATCGTTCTTATCTTTATAAGCATCATCAAGTTTTTCTTTAATGTGTTCTTTGGCATTGTCGTCCTTGTCTTTTTGCTTAACTTTGTCAAGTACGTCAATAATGAATCAGATAGTCAAAGTTTTTCTTTGATGTATTCTACATTGCTTGTTGTTATTCAATTTATTCATCAACATAGTCTTCATGTCTGTCAAAGTCTTGAGAGTCGCGGTAAAAGCCGTCGTAACTCGTAACTTTTCGAAGATCTTTTTTGGTAATTGGTTCTCCCAATAATGAATCAGATAATGAAAAGAACATGAAAAAGCCTACTCTGAAGCCAACTGACGCAGCACGGAAGAGTAAGAGAAGAAAGCGCTAATCCTCAGAAGGACTCTTACACGAGAAATCCTCAAAAATCTTGAGTCCACAAGACAAATCTTAAACGCACAAGGGTTTTTTGAATCCATAAGAAAAATCAAGAGAAGCTCCTAAGGATTTTGATTTTAATAAAAGATTAATAATTAAAAGTAGCATGATCATGCTAGATTTTAGACATGATCATGCACAATCCCTACATTCTCCACCTAAGTAGCAACTATTGAAAATTTCCAGATTGACTTGATCATGCCATCCCAAAGTGTGATCATATCATCATGCATCATCATTAGCATGATCATAGATTTCTCAACTTGATCATGTCTTTGGTCTTCTCACGTCCCATTACACCCTCGTTATGCATCAAAAATTCTCCTACACCACTGATACCATCACTGGGTATTTGTTTAGTGATTACTACCGTGGTCTCTCCATATCCTGTTGTTTCCGCCTTCCCTTGGTCCTGAAAAAGAAAGCTCTTGCAGCTTTTTCCGTCCCATGCAAGTCCACTGAAAAGAGCTAAAAGAGTTTGTAATATTTCACTATACAGTATAATTGATAGAGAGAAAGAGAATGGTGGAGCCCAGAGTTAGAAAACAGAAGGAAGTAGCACAAACTGTTCTTGTTTTATTCTAGTGTTTGTACTCGTCCTCCTACTACAACTGGGAGGATTCTATCTATCTAAGAATTTCAGGTTTTTCAAAAAAGAAAAAAAACTGTTCTTGTAAATATTAAATGGAGTATATTTCTAAGATTAATCGGAGGTTACAAAATGTCGGTGGATTAGCTATTATGATTATTTTTTTTAATCAGGTGTACTGTCTTCTTTGATACAACTTATACACCAGATCAACTGGTTTCCACCTTCCTGCCATCTGTGCTGCGATACAAGTATGTAAGATGCTAAATCAATACAAAATTTTCCTTACTAGAATAATGTAAGGGAACATTTAGTTCATGGTTAGTGGAAATCGGAACCTTGTGTTGGCATTTGGATTTGTAATTTATTTGTATGAAATGGAAGTCCCATTTCTTTTACGTGGGTAAATCATACTTTTCCAACTATTGGATATTCATATCAATTACAATTCCATTCTAGTTAATTAACTTACATTATCACACCCTTCATTCTCATTATCAACATTTTTCTAAAAGCCCCCTAAATTAGAATAGAGATGGTTAAATATAGATACAATCAACATTGTTTTTTTATTTAAAGAAAAAAGAAGAAATTTCATCAAGCAGATGTAACAAACAGTATCAACAGTGTTGTTTCTCTGCTGCTTTAGAAACTACATCTTGCGACAAATCAACAGGTTTTTTCTCTTAATACCACCGATAAAAGCATTAAAAGAGTTATGAACAAATTTGCAAAAGAGAAATATTTTGATGTTGCTGCCGATTTATCTGGACTCCATTTTGTAAACACCTCCATTGCAGCAATCATAGGTGGCAAGGTCGCCTCATCAGTAGGTGATAATTTTATATTAATAGTTGGTCCTGATACATTCACAGGGTACTTGGTTACTACTGTGACCTCACCGTCAACTAATGCATCAACCATTCCTTGATCCTGATTGTCGATTTCAAGTTTTACTCGTGCTGTTACGTAATTAGGAGTGAAAGGGTGGCCTAGGTTTGTTATATTCAAAACAATGTAAGCTGGTTGTGGAGTCAATTGTGGAAGATTAATGGTTAGGAACATTGGATTAGATGCATTAAATTCAATGGTTTCTCCAAGCACACTTATAGGAGGATGATTCTCTGGTGCAGGGTTAAAATTTGGGTATCCAGAAATGCCGTGGTAAGGCATATCTTTCTTGCTCCATATCCGGTTGTACATCTCTTCACTCCCTATATCATACTTGAAATATTTACAAAGTTGTGGAATAAAAAAACATACATGTTAGGGGGAACACACACAAGTATAGAACCAAACAAACAATGCAAAACACACACTCAATATATGACGCGGAAAAACCCACGTCCCAACTTGTATTATTAATCAAAACAATTATCAATAATACAATCAATCTCACCAAACGGTATTCACTCAAGCGATACTTAAGTCAAACAATACTCAAGCATACATCAAAACAATAACATGACTATGTATATATAGCCATCACAAACTTAGCCAACAAGACATACCTAAACTGATTACAATAATAATTGTCTACCCATACAATTATTACCCATTCCCATTATAATAATAATTGTCAACACATACAATTATTACCCAACTCAATTATGATAATAATTGTCTACCCATACAATTATTACCCAATTCAATTATGTTTTCTATCACCAAGACCATACTACCTATTAGGTTTAACCCCAACAATCCTCCCCTTCAACCCAATATGATTTCATGCACAACCGAATTAACGGTCACCATCAAGCCATCGATGTCGATCGCCCAATACCTCCCCTCGAACAATAACCCCTCCTTCTAGTACAAAAAGATTTCTCTTATCTTTTCGACCTTTGAGTATCTCTAAATCTCCTTTAGTGACTTTCAACATACTGTTCTTCATCATAACAGTATATCCCAAATCAACTAATTTACCCAACGAAATCAGATTTCGATTTAACTCCGGTATGTATCTTACTTGAGTTAACTTCTGAACACGACCGTTGTGACGTTTCATTGTTACCTCACCAATGCCAGCAACCTTTACCGTTTTACCGTTCGGTAAAGTTACAATCTTTCCCTCACACTTTTTATAGGACGAGAACCACTCCCTCCTACCACATATGTGATGAGAACATCCCGAGTCAAGCACCCATTCTTCTTTTGATCCCTTCTCTTCTTTCTCTTCTTGAACCAAAAGAACATCTTCATCAGTTTCTACAAGCGAAACACTACCCCCTCAGATTTTCTTCAACTCTCTCAAGTCTTCTCTTGCCCTTGGACACATAAATTGTATATGACCCAATTCTTCACAATAAAAACACATGATATTAGGGTTATGTTTCTTAGCATACTTATTTTCCGTGTCACGCGCACGTACCACAAATGCACTTCCATCAGATGTGTCACTCGATTCTTGTTTCATCAATCTTTCGGCCTCCAGAAGAACAACAATAGTCTCATCCAAATCTAACTTCATTTTCCCAACCAATAAAGAAGTCATCACAGTATTATACTTCTTCGGTAGAGACACTAGTAGTAGAACAGCTTTGTCCTCATCCTTTAATTTTTCATCCAAATTATTTAGCTGGTTGATTAAGCCATTAAAATGATTCAGATGATCTCTTAAATCTCCGTCTTCTTCCATCTTGAGCCCAAACAAATCTTTCTTGAGAAACAGCTTGTTGGCCAAAGACTTTGAGTGATAAGTCTTCGTTAACTTCTCCCACAAATTATCAGGATTGTCCTCTTCAAGAACATCATACTTGATTTCCGGTGCAAGGGCCAACCGGATCGTTGATGCCGCACGTAACTTCATGTCTCCCCACTTTGTATCATCAACTTCAGTAGGCTTCTTCCCTCCGAGAGTCGCATATAACCCTCGTTGAATTAACAGATCTTTTACCGTACTTTGCCACAAGGTAAAATTGTTTCTTCCATTAAACAATTCAATTTCAAATCCCCCAACCTTCTCCATCATGAACCTTGGCTCTTGATACCAATTATTAGGGGGAACACCCACAAGTATAGAACCAAACAAACAATACAAAGCACACACTCAATATATGACGCGGAAAAACCCACGTCCCAACTTGTATTATTAATCAAAACAATTATTAATAATACAATCAATCTCACCAAATGGTATTCACTCAAGCGATACTTAAGTTAAACAATACTCAAGCATACATCAAAATAATAACATGACTATGTATATATAGCCATCACAAACTTAGCCAACAAGACATACCTAATCTGATTACAATAATAATTGTCTACCCATACAATTATTACCCATTCCCATTATAATAATAATTGTCAACACATACAATTATTACCCAACTCAATTATGATAATAATTGTCTACTCATACAATTATTACCCAATTCAATTATGTTTTCTATCACCAAGACCATACTACCTATTAGGTTTAACCCCAACAATACAAACATTGGTCTTGTTTTTTTGATAATTATGCTTATACAATCATGTATCCCCTACTCAAATCCTCAACCTAGCTATTAGTTTCAACTGTTGATGCAACAGCCCGCACTTCCGGACCATTGATTCTAAACAAAACTAATACAATATACAATCTAGTTATCAAAAATTCAATTACAAAGGAGACTATTACAAACACGTAGCTAAAAGCGGAAGTCCAAAAGTCAATCTATTTCTATTTTGAGTCCTCGAACTCCAATGATATACAACTCGAATCTTTAGGCGAAACCTGAAAAATTATAAGAATGAGCTATACAACCCAACAAGAAACCAATCGATCTAACTAGTTGGCCAAGTAACACATACACATAACAAAATATGATAATCTATACGATACGATATTCTAAATAAACACTTTCGATAAACTTTAATATTCTTATTTTTATTCTTATTCAATACACATACCACATACCACATACCACATAAATAACAATAATTAAAAACCCATAATTCATGCCACGACCACTACAACCCGGAAATAACAGTCCTAAATTTTTAGAAAACTGTCACTACAATCCGGTGACTACGGTCCTAAGTTCTTATTCTATATTTTCACAAACCATGGCACAAATCAAAGATCTTAAATTATCATCGAGACACACCGATACATATACTTTAACACATAATACTTTCAAATATATCATCACTTAGCCCATGTTTTGATAATCAAATATAAACGCATAACACACAATTTTGAAAATACTAGTAAGATCGATCGAAAACTTACCTCAAAATCTGATCAGATCTGAATTTACTCTTTTTAACCCTCTATACGATATTTTCTTGAGAAACACGAAACATAAAAGTGGAAGAGAACGAAAAGAGCTTTCCAAAAAGTCCAAGATCAATAAATTCTGACTTACGGTAATTATTTTATGAATTTTACAAGACTACTGATTTATACTGATAATAGCCCTACGAATTTTATTAATAAAAATGAGGAAGATGAATATGGTGTATTTATAACGATACAAAACCCTATATCTTAACCTACAAGTTATCCATATTAGAATTTGATCCAAATTTTAGGCCCAAAACTTTAATTCAATTTTAAATCCTAGTCCTTATCTAATTTTAATATTTTTTATTCTATTATTCTATTATCAATCTAATTTTAAAATTACAGGATATTACATACCACCCTCCTTAAAAAAATTGGTCCCCAAATTGACAACAATCCTAAAGTTTGTGACACGTCTACCCCTTGATCTAACCAAGGTCAAACTATGGTCCACAAGATCGAATCCTAGAGAATGTACTAGTCTCATACCTAATACACTCCGAAGGACAGCCTGCTCTTGATATCAACTGCAACGACGCACATTTTTTCCGGACTATTGATTCTAAATCGAAACTAATACAAAACAAATTTACTAATATGAAATTCTATTACAAAGATGACTATTACAAAAGCGCAGCTAACGGAAGTCCACAAACCAATCTACTCGAATCCTACTTCTTCGAACTCCAATACTATCCAACTCAAATCATAGACCGAACATGAAATATTAAAAGGATGAGCTACAAATCCCAGCAACTACAAATTGAGTCATTATTTAACCGGAAAATAATGGGTGTTTTAATAAAATGATTTTTCTCAAAACAATAATATTTTGTAAAACAATTTCTAAAAATAGATCCAACCCAAAGTTTTATATTTCAAAATTCAAAATTTAAAACAGAGCAGAATTTATAACAGAGTAAAATAGAACAAAACGATAATTCTTATAAATATCACAGTCTTAATCTACGGCCACACTTTGCCAGTAGCCGACATCTTATTCTTATTCTAATTCTCATATACCACACTTTGCCAGTAGTCGGCATCTAAAGTTCAATAATTACGCGCCCTTAATAGGTATCCAAAGTTTCACACTTGTACGCCTAATAAGGGTATCTAAGGCTAGTTCCAGAACTATAACGTAAATTACGAACAGGTTCGAAAATGTAGAGACTGGGTTTCAAAAGATTCTCGTATCTTATTTTTTATACAGTTCGAAACATAATTCTTATATCTTATACGAAATTCGAAAATCAAAGTATCAAAACTTTTCCGAAAATATAAGTAAGTCAAAAAGTACTTATCTCAAAGCTTAATCGGATCTGAATTTACTCTTTTTGACCCTCTAAACGACATTTTCTTGAGAAACACGAAACACAGAAGTGGAAGAGAACGAAAAGAGCTTTTCGAAAAGTCAAAGATCAACAAATTCTGACTTACGATAATTTTTTTACGAATTTTACACGACTGCTGATTTATACTGAGAATAGCCCTACGAATTTTATTAATAAAAATGAGGAAGACGAATATGGTGTATTTATAACGATACAAAACCCTATATCTTAACCTACAAGTTATCCATATTAGAATTTAATCCAAATTTTAGGCCCAAAACTCTAATTCAATTTTAAATGCTAGTCCTTATTTAATATTAATACCTTTTATTTTATCATTTTATTATCAATCTAATTTTAAAAATTACGGGATATTACAGTTGAATATTTAGGAACTCGAGTGCACAAGACCAGTAGTCTTAGACTATTACAATATGCAAATAACAGAGAAGAACTTCACGTACCTGACTTCTGACCCTCAAAGGTTGATCCTAGTGATGAGATCATATTTTGCATTAGTCTCCATCTTTGGATATAATTCATCAGATATAAACATAGTCTCAATTGAATTAATAAATGGAATCCCGCCATCTTTGATCGGTACCAAGCAAATCTTGAAGAACCCCGATTCTTTGTTTTGATATATGATTTCTTCATAAAATGGTTCACCATTATTTAGTGATGTGTTAACAGTTGTCCAAAGTATGTTGTTAATGAAGAGATTAAATGTTGGAGGTGTTGGAAAATATGGGTATTGAGCCCCTCATTGTCAAGTCATTTTGAGTCGTTCTTGAGTGGGTGACGCTTGGAGTGTGTTCTCCTCCGTGAGAGTTTTCCGAGGCACTTTGAAACACTCGAAATGGTTAAGGGATGAATGAGATATGATCATTCAAAGTTGGTCCCTTGAAGGTGGAAATGTAGATGTGAAAACTTGTATCCCACATTGAAATGAAAAAGGGGTTTCCATTGCTTTATATAGCACAACACTTTAGTAGTGTTTCAAAAGTGTTAGTAAGGTGTTGCTCCATCACCTACGTGCGCGCGCAGGGGGGTGCAAATTGTGGGATTTCGAGGGGTAATCCGAGGATTGCGAAGCCTTCGTGCTTGCCCGCGCGTGCGTTATGAATGTAGCAGAAACGGGTAATTAATATAATTTATGGGATTTCGAGGGGTAATTCGAGGCTTGCGAAGCCTTCGGGCTTACCCGCGCGTGCGATAATTATATAATTTGTGGGATTTCGAGGGGTAATCCCAGGCTTGCGAAGCCTTCGGGCTTGCCCGCGCGTGCGATAATTATATAATTTGTGGGATTTTGAGGGGTAATCCGAGGCTTGCGAAGCCTTCGGGCTTGCCCGCGCATACGACGACCACGAATGTAGCAGAAAATGGGCCCCTATAATTTGATTTCGAGGGGTAATCTGAGGCTTACGAAGCCTTCGGGCTTGCCCGCGCGTGCGATAATTAGCGTTATGAATGTAGCAGAAACGGGTAATTAATATAATTTGTGGGATTTCGAGGGGTAATCCGAGGCTTGCGAAGCCTTCGGGCTTGCCCGCGCGGGCGATAATTAGCGTTATGAATGTAGCAGAAACGGGTAATTAATATAATTTGTGGGATTTCGAGGGGTAATCCGAGGCTTGCGAAGCCTCCGGGCTTGCGCGTGCGACGACCACGAATGTAGCAGAAAATGGGCCCCTATAATTTGATTTCGAGGGGTAATCTGAGGCTTGCGAAGCCTTCGGGCTTGCCCGCGCGTGCGATAATTAGCGTTATAAATGTAGCAGAAACGGGTAATTAATATAATTTGTGGGATTTCGAGGGGTAATCCGAGGCTTGCGAAGCCTTCGGGCTTGCCCGCGCGTGTGATAATTAGCGTTATGAATGTAGCAGAAACGGGTAATTAATATAATTTGTGGGATTTCGAGGGGTAATCCGAGGCTTGCGAAGCCTTCGGGCTTGCCCGCGCGTGCGGTAATTATATAATTTGTGGGATTTCGAGGGGTAATCCGAGGCTTGCGAAGCCTTCGGGCTTGCCCGCGCGTGCGACGACCACGAATGTAGCAGAAAATGGGCCCCTATAATTTGATTTCGAGGGGTAATCCGAGGCTTGCGAAGCCTTCGGGCTTGCCCGCGCGTGCGATAATTATATAATTTGTGGGATTTCGAGGGGTAATCTGAGGCTTGCGAAGCCTTCGGGCTTGCCTGCGCGTGCGATAATTATATAATTTGTGGGATTTCGAGGGGTAATCCGAGGCTTGCGAAGCCTTCGGGCTTGCCCGCGCGTGCGACGACCACGAATGTAGCAGAAAATGGGCCCCTATAATCGCGGACTAGTTTTGCTAATTTTATTTCCACTGGGCTTGGGCTCAAATAATTATTCTAGTTTTGATACGGATAATTAATATAATTTGATTTGACGAAATAATAAATTTGATTCAATTACGGATTTGATTTATTAATCGACAATTAATTAACACGTTTAATTAATTGTAAAGAGTAGCGCAAAAGTCATCAAGAGTCTATGTATAATATCGTTATAGGGATTAGGGTAAATTATCTTACACACAGTCGTCTCTAAACACAAACCCTATCCTTCTCTCTCTTAGTTTCTTGCTCTGTTCTAACTCGCCGGAGGTGCTGTTTGTACAACGACATCGTCTTCTCGTTTTATCCTGGGAGGCTATCGGCTCGCACATACGGTGATATGCGAAATAGCTTTAAGGAGACGGTTCCTTTCAACTTGGACTCGAGAACTCTCCCGTATCCTTATCTCTTTCATTTATTTTCTGTTTTTCACGGTTATATATTCGCACACGGTGTTTCAATTGTATGTATTAATGGCATATTGTATTCACAGGAGGTTTAGAGAGACCATCGTAGTTGCCATAATAAAATCCCGCCCGGATTATATATCGGAGCTTTTGTTTCTCTGTTGGCATGGTGTAACAGTTTTTCTTGTATTGCTTGGAAAAGCTCGGAGTGTGTTAAATTCATCTCTGGTTGTTTTTTTAAGAACCAGTTTATTTGATCCTACTTGAATATAGTCAGAATCAGTCTCCCACACGAGTAGGTTTTGAAATCTTATTTCATCATTGCCACAATCAATACACAGCCATTGTGATGTATCTGCAGAAATCCAAATGTTTGAGATAATTATGCATCATAGCTACATGCAAATACAGAAATATTACAGTCTTGCTGGTACAAGTCCATCGACGAGCTAACGCTCCAGATCTCCATTTACTCACTTCACTCACACAAGTGAACCAATATAATAATTTTAATAAGTGAGACAGTTCAAAGATGATCCAAGTTCAAAGATCATGCATGCTAAATACAGGTGAAACTAACTTCGACCACCGACGATCTTCCAGAAAAAATCAAGATATCAATAAAAGTCGCTATAAATAACAACATGATTACATGAACATAAAATTGAAGAGAATGGCAAAATGAAATTACTTTGGGAAGAAGATGAAAGCAATTGTAAGGCTAAGAAAGCAAAAAATATCCATACACCTTTCTCCGTTGTTAGCCCACTGCAATGGAGCAGAAGTACTTGCAGTCCAGCGATAATGAGGCCAAGGCTGTTAATTTATAGTGCGGCGAACTGAAGATTTAGAGCTAAGCAAGAAGAAACAATTTACTTTTGTTTAAAATACATCTTTTAGTATTTATCGGCCATTTTAGTATATAAAGATAAAGATAGTCTGCAATCATTGTGTATATTACAATGGGTACGGCACGATGACAGACGGTGAGAACTGAGAACTGAGAACATATAGATATATAATTATTATAATATATTCAATCTAAGTTTATTTGATTAACTAGTTTCATAGTAATTAAGTTTCTTTGTCATATTTAATGTCTAATTATTGGTATGTCTATTAAAGCAGGGAGAAAATCTAGTGGCGTTTAGGTGTAATATACGTAGCACTTTTAGCACTCCAATCTTCACTACCCTTAATAAAAAATATAGACATTCATATTTTGACGGCTTTATTTGTTTGACCAATAAAACCTTTAGGTATAATTTTACATATTATACTTATAGATAACGCCATTAGAGCATCCCAATGGTGTTGACTATATTAGTTGGCTTTGTATTTGCATCCCATTTGTGAAGCTAGACTTCCATCATAGCGATGATCTTTATTCTGCAGATCCTTTTACAATCTCTCCAGTGATAAGAAAAATTCAAAACCTAAATACAGACACATACTAAAAAGCAGTCAAAATTGTTTTCAAATATAAATTTGCGTACATCAAGTAGATATTACTAAATGTATCTCGTTTCTTTAGCACATATAATGGAAAAAGCAACTGTCTCCCCCTCTTTAGGCCACCAACAAAAGCATAAAAAGAATTATCAACGAATATGCAAAGGAAAAAAATTCTGGTGCTGCTGACGATTTATCTGAATCCCATTTTGTGAACACCTCCATTGCGGCAATCATTGGTGGCAAACTCGACTCATCAGCACGTGACAATGTCATATTCATAGTTGGGCCTGATACCATCACAGGGTACTTGGTGACCACTGTGGTCTCGCCATAACCTGATGTGTGCACCGTCCCTTGATCCTGACTGTCGATCTCAATTTTTACTGATGCAGTTTGGTTAGGATTAATACTGTTCTCCTGTTGTTTTGTTATATACAAAACAATGTAAGCTGATTGTGAGGCCAATTGTGGAAGATCAATGGTGAAGTTGATTGGATCAGATGCATTAGATTCAATGGCATTTGCCAAAACAGATCCAGGAGGGTGATTTTCTAATGTGGGAGCAAAATATGTAGGTAAACCAGAAACATTGGCGTAAGGCGTAGATCTCTTGCTCCATATCCGATTGTATACCTCATCTGTCTCTAAGTCATACCTGAAATATTATACAAAGTGTAAGAGAAAAAAGCGTTAACAATGGTCACTTTATCATGGTAATGTTCAATTGCAGCGGCTTAAGTGTTCAGTAAATACTATTTCACACACTCATCCTCTGTGAGGACTCAATCCCTCAACCCCTTATTACAACGGGAGAAAAGGTATTCAGTAGGCTATTGCTACAAATCACTTAATTTTAACGGGAAAAATCATGGAACTCGAGTGCAAATTAACAGAAGTCTTAAATGTAGCAGCATGCAAATGTCTCTTTCAGTTCACAAAATCTACGATTGATTTCGAGTACAAACTTAACATGTGACAGAGGAAAAATTGTGCGCAGATGTTATAGGGTAGGAAAGTTTGAGATTCATATCAAAGAAGAACTTCATGTACCTGACTTCTGGTCCACCAAAATTGATCCTAGTGACAAGATTATATGTGGCATTAGTCTCCATCTTCGGATACAATACATGAGATACACCCACAGTTTCAATTGAGTTAATT
This sequence comes from Apium graveolens, assembly GCF_009905375.1. Taxonomy (NCBI): domain Eukaryota; kingdom Viridiplantae; phylum Streptophyta; class Magnoliopsida; order Apiales; family Apiaceae; genus Apium; species Apium graveolens. The sequence continues at coordinate 20,770,774 of NC_133648.1, read as the reverse complement.
ATTGGAATCCCTCCATCTTGAACATGCGCCAAGCAAATCTTGAAGAACCCTGATCCTTTGTTATAATATATGATTTCTTCATAAACCGGTTCACCATTATTTATCGTCGTGTTAACAGTAGTCCATTTTACGTTGTTGATGAAGAGATCAAATGTTGGGGGTCTAGAGAGACCATCGTAGTTGCCATAATAGAATCCCACCCGGATTATATATCTGATCGGTTGTGCATCAATTGGCACATTGTAACAATTATCTTTTGTATTGTTGGGGAAAGCCCGAAGAGTGTTAAATTCATCCCTGGTTGTATTTATACGAACGAGTTCATTTGTTCCAGTTTGAGTGTAATCATGATTGGAATTCCATGTGAATAGGGTGTCATCCAAGCGTATAGCTTCTCTGCCACAATCAATACTCTGCCACATCGATGTATCTGGACCTGTAGATCACAAACGAATGAGAAAGTATATTTTGCTGACTTTTACTAATGAAGATGAAAACTGAACTTTGTATATGTACATTTGAGTAGAAAATGGACAATACTTGCTATCGTAAAAAAGATTCAGCTGCTACAACATGGAATATCAGATAAATATCAGATAAAACAGCAAAAGGCAAACTAATACTCTCCTTCTATATGATGTTATAAGTTTGTATTATATGTAGCATGGTTGTTATATATGTAGCACAGTTGTTATGGACCAATTCAGATGACCGAATCCTCCATAACTTTACAAGTTGTCACAATTTGAGAAATAATTACAGTAACCAGGTTTCAAACTTGACTTCTTTCCGGAGGTTGAGTTACTTCTACCATTATAAATTGATCACACTCCCAAACTCCTAAGGTGTTGGTAGAAGCCAGAAAATATATCCTATACATTACGTTAATATCAAAATCAAAGCAAGAAGGAAACTACCTCGGGAAGAAGATGAAATCAATTGCAAAGCTAAGGATACCAAAAATATGCAATCAAATTTCTTCATTTTTATTCTACTGCAGGGGGGGGGGGTAAAATAGTACAATGAAAGACTAGATGTACACAAAACAGAATGAGGTGAAGTCTGTAATTTATAATGGGATGAATTGAAAACTTGAAGCTAACAAGGAGACACATTTTACTTTTTAGTACACATGTTTCTGAATTTGTTCAATAATACCAAGCATTACAAGACACATTCATCTTGTATGGAAGCATTCAAGAAAAATTCGTACAGAGCTTTACTACAATACCAAGCATAAAAGTACACATTCATCTTTCATAAAAAAAGGAGGAAGTTATTACATTTGTCATGTGATCAAAATTGTAGAGGTGTGTCATTCTAATTGATAGGCGTATTCTCATTAACCTAATGTATAGGTATATGCTGAGAATATTAACATATTCTCTATCAAAAATAGAATTAATACTGACCTCTGATGAATATAAAAATTTGCAGTCCTAGACAATAAGATAGCATTCTAGTCTTAAGATGAATAAAGTTCAGAGTTAAAAGACAAAAGGAAGTAGCATGAGTTGCTTTCTAAAAAATTAATGTGGAATTCAAAATCAAAGAGAAGACATAAAATGTAGATTTTAGCTACACCGTGAAAAATTAAATGTCGAAAAAAGAAGAATTTCTATCTTCTGCAATTATTTTGCCTCGGCTAGGACTCACATAACATGCTGGATACTGTGCACATTTATTTATGGTGGAATCAGTAGATTCAGTGTATTGTTTGATGGAGTACTATCCCTATAATGATCATAAGATGCTTAGTTTATATAATAATGTTCCTAATTATATAATGCAGAGAACTTTGAAGTTTGATCTTGATGAAGTTTTAAAGTTATATGTCAACAAATAGTTTGTGACAGGGAAAATAAGAGTTTGAGGTGAAATCAGAAGTCTGTTACTGTGCTTTAACACAGAAGAATCGATCTTTTGCCTCTCCCTTTTGTTGATGATGTTCAACACACTACCGGTAAAATTCTAAATTCCAACTACCAAAGTATCTGATATTCGTCTATCAAACCTTTCCAAGAAGGAATATAAGGTATTCAAATAGAGTGAGATAGATTACGATTTGATGCATAACTATGTCTAACTAAAAGGTACTCACGGCATGTAAACCTGTCACCGTGGCAGACATGTACACACTATTAGTACGGTTTCTTTCAACTATTGTAAAATTTGTCAACAATGTGATGCTTAAGTTCAAATTTGTAATCTGAAATTTGTTATGCGATGTTATTAAAATTTAAAGAAGCAGACAATTACTTCAAGAAGGGCGTATTCCTTGTGATATATTGTATTCTCTTACAATCTGTTCAGTAATAATAAATTTTACTAATTAATTCAGAAAAAAATGGAAAAGCAATCAGAATTAATCTAAAATTAAAATTTTCTTACATCAGGCAGATGATAAGAAATGTAACAGTGCTGCTTTTCACTACGTGTTGTGGCAAATCAGCTGCTTTTCCCCTCTTCATGCCACCTTAAAAAGCATAAAAAGTATCATCAACGAATATGCAGAGGAGAAATATTTCGATGCTCCTGTGGATGTGTTATGACTTGTTTCCCATTTTGTGAACACCTCCATAGCAGAGACCAGTGGTGGCAAGCTCAACTCATCAACACGTGACAATGTTATATTAATAGTCGGGCCTGATACCATCACCGGGTACTTGGCTACTACTGTAGTATCTCCATAACCTGTTGCATTCACTGTCCATTGATCCTGACTGTTAATTCCAATTTTTAATGTTGTAGTTTGGTTAGAATTGAAAATGTTACCAAGGTCTGTTAAATATAAAACAATGTAGCTGATTGTGTGGTCGATCGTGGAAGATCAACGGTCAAGGTGATCGGGTCAGATGCATAAGCTACAATGGCATCTCCCAATACAGGAATTTTGGGAAACCAGAAACGCTGACGTACTTGGTGTCATCCTTGCTCCATATGTGTCATACCTGATATATTTTAACATGTGCAAGATAAAAAAAAACCCTGCTAAATATTCATACTTTTCTCTGGTAATGACCGATTATAGAAACTTAGATACCTACACACTTATCACTCATGCCTCCACTAGGACTCAAACTCTAGACCTCGTACTACAAAAGGGAGATGAACCGAAGTCTTAGACAATTGCAATACGCGGGTAGCTCTTTCAATTCACAGAAAGTAGGTTTGTTATAGAGTAAAAATATTAATATAAGATGTTGTCAAGTGTCGTATTCTAAATTTTAGATTCATTGATCAGCTACGATTACTACTACCAAGATTTAACTCGAAAATCATACTTATTCACGAAGTTGATCTTTGTACGACGTTAGATAACTAACACTTCCATAATCTTTACCAGCTAGCAAAAACTACTTAACTAGAGAAAGAGATGAAAATCGAGTAGTAGACCTGTCATGTAACTTCGTCAGCGCTGGGATTCTCCTACTCTGGATTTAAAAATCTTATTATTTTTAAAAACATTAGTATAAAATTGAAAAGGATGTGCAAAATGGAAGTTACTTTGGGAAGTAGATGAAAGAAATTGCGTGGCCAAGAATGCCTGGAAACACCATCCCAGCTTTCTCCATTGTCAGCCAACTATAAAGGTCGGTTAATGACTTCAATGGATCAGAAAGTGATAGTTTAAAGAGTAGGAGGCTTGGCTGTGGGGATAAAAAATTTAGAAGCTAGACACAGGCAAAATTTACTTGTTTTATATTGGTATCATGATTTCCGAAATATTAGTAAAATATTATAACTTATATTCCCATTAATAAAAAACTTTAAAATTTATTTTTATAGATATAAATTCATGCTTTTCAAAGAAACTGTATGTACTTTATCAAAAATATAGTTTTGCAAAAAATTTTTAACATTTTTTTCTAAATAAAAATTTGATGTTTAAAATTTAATAAAAATAAATTAAAAATAAATTATAAAAATACATTTAGAGCATCCACAGCCCTCGGGGTCAACTCCCCCGGACACTTATGCATTCTCCGTCACGTCACCCGAAATGACCCCATAAAAAAAGTGACCCCAATCTATCCAATGTTAAGCCCACTTCCCACATTTGTGTAGCACTCTTATATTATTATTATATTATATATCTAATAATTATTTTTATTATTTGATTTTAATTTTAATTTATTAGTATAAAAATTTTAATATTAAAATTAAAGTGATTAATTTTTTTAAAAATGTCAGTAAAATAAAAAATATGATCCGTAATTAAAATGTATTATATTATTAAAAAAATGAAATTAAAAACAACACACAAGAAAAATATAAAATAACGTTAATATTTATTAACGGCTATATATCAATTTTGATACTGATGTTGGATTATTATGCAGATGTGCAACAATTTTTGGGTAAAAGTGAATAAAAAAAATCAACTGGCCAAGGCCCGGCGGGGTGGGACTTGACCAGTTTTGATGAATCACTCCAATGCTTTGCAGTGTCATTTTGTGTTGGGCAATTCATTTTACGTGTCCCGAGGAGGCAAGTGACTCCGGGCTGCACTTGCTTTTATACTCACCTTAAAACTCGTGTCAAGCATTGAAAAAATAAAATATATAATTGAGGGGCTATCGCATTCTGGCTGATGTTTAAAAATATCTATTTTTTGGGTGCAATAACTGAAAATACCCATTTTCAAACATATGACAGAAAATATCATTTTTGTTACGCATTTTGTAATTGGATAAGTGTAATATGCATTTGAGAATTTGATATCTAAGAAAATTACTAAAGATACGTATTTGTAATTTGGATATTACCGTTACGATACGCATTTGCCAGCATATCTTTAAAAAAATAAAAAAAATAAATTGGATACCCATTTGACAAATGCATATCTAGTACAAAACATGATACTCAAATGACAAATATGTATTTAAAACGGTATTTTCAAACATTCACTTTTGGAATTGATATTTTTAGCCATTTATATCAAAAAAATTGTTATTTTTAATATTTTTTTTTCTGTTTCCCGATTTATGTTTAAAATAATAATTAGCATTATTGACTGGTAATTGGGTATACAAAAAATTTGAATATGCTAGTTCAAGACTTGGAGTGGCAGTAAACAAACACGACTTGCTCCTACTATTGTTGTCCAGTCTTCCCCCAATTAACAAACCGCAAATTTAAACAATTATCATCTCAACTAAACACACATCTCCTATTCATACATATCATCCTCCTCTATCAATTTTGTTACAAATTGTTTCTGGTGAAATGGCGTGGCTACGATCGGCGATGAATAAAGCGGTGGAGGTTGGGAATAAGAGCAATCTGAGTCGTGCTGTTAAGAATTACACTGATTCCGTTGTTCATCAAGCCGGTCAAGCCGTTGCTGAGGGCGCTAAGCTTCTTCAGGATCGTATCGTAAGTTGTAACGGCTTTCTCCTTCTCCTCCTCCTTTTATTTGCATTTTGTTCTGATTTAATTGATGTGGAAGTAGATTGTAGCTCTGAATAATGAGATTGATTTTGCAATTGAACGAGCTGATGTAGTTTACGACTGCAGCTGAATCACAACTTGTAGTGCATTATACTGGTTTATAATAGATTACAATTTCCTAAATTTAAGAGGACATTTACAAATTGATTAAAACGCAAAAATTACGAAAGGTGGAAGAAGGCATGACCAATTTATAGCGGTTAGCGGTTGTGAAATTAGATTCTGTTAACAGCAGTTTGTGAAATTTATAATGCAACTTGCATTATAGCTGTTTAAAATAAGATTAAAATTTCCTAAATTAACAAACATGAAAGGTCGTAGAAGCGTGACCATATTTGGTGGAGGAAATTTTCGTCTACTAAACTTGCGTACTAACGTGGTAACACTAAAACCTAAGCTTAATCGTCTAATTTTATCTAGTGTATGAGTGCCTACTTATAGCAAGTCTATATTTATAAAGCTTTTTTTAACTAAAGTGCCAATCTTAAAAAATATTACTATGGACACGAATAGTTAAAGAAGATAACTAATTAATTGGAGAGGATCAACATATGTCTAATGAATAATTATAAAGTAGAACTATTAGGTGATGGATAATTGTATAGGTAGCAAAGTAACATGAATATTAGACATTATATGTTTTTATGTTGTAGAATGTAGAGTTGTAAATTAATATGGTTATACATGAGCATCATCCAGTGTTGTCAAAGGCGTGATTTTAATTTTTAAGAGAAGAGAGGCAAGGCTTTTCCACCTATTCTTGATTGGTGAGATGCTTAGGCTATTGATTAGACATGCCTTTGTGAATTTTTTTTTTAATTTAGTAATTTTAGAAAAATACAGAAGTAAAAGGGAAAAGAGTAGAAAACCACCTAGTTAGGCTTGTTACATTATCCCCCATTATTCCAAAAAGTCCTCAACAAGTCCAGGACGGGTTCTCTTCTAAAACTCTAGTTATGAGAAGGACTGCTTTTCCAAAGACTGGTTGGGGACCGGTGATGCAGGACAACATGTAAAAGCACCAATAAAGTGCAAATTTTATGTGTATATCCCAAGAACAGTCATTTATTTTGTTCTCAAGAAAAAGTAAATAATCAAAGCATAAACAATATTTTCTACCATGTTATGTATATATACTGATATGTAAACCTCAACGGGCTAACAAAGCAAGGCGGTAATGTATCATGTTCAGTATATATACCTATATATAAACCCTAGCTTACTAACAAACTAAGCCCTGAAACATAATAAATCAAAGCCCGAAACAGTTTGGCTAATATAAGAGCAAAGTCCAGTGCAATGCTAAAATTGGTTCCATTTCTATTATTTGGAACCAAACGTTAAAAAAACTTAACTCCAAATTGTTCTATAATTGGAGGCAAATATGAATAAATGCATACATGGTTCTAAATTTGTTACCAATGATGCATGTATGCATTAAGCCACAACATCAAATAACCATAAATGAAATGCATATTGGTGGTGTGCTTGAACTGAAATTTAGGAGAGAGAAAAAAATATATTTAAATTTGGAATTATTTGATTGCAAAAATGCAACTAGCGTTAGAGTTTAAGTTCTATTTTAGCACCAAAAAGATGCCAAATTATAGCAATGGCTATAGCCATTTTGCATTTAGCATTGGACTTGCTCTAAAATGTATATAATTGTATAATAAAATAACAAGTCTGATCTCCATCAACTGGTCTTTCGTTCATTTGTTTTATCTTTAATCTCAAATGTATAAATCACTCAAAATTACTAACAATCAAATTAAAAATTAATGAAAAGGTAATCAGCTTTTTGTCCCGATATACTTATAATTATATAAATTCGTGTGACAAATTTAGATACTTAATATTAGATTTGTAAATTGTAAATTTGATGTATTCTTATCTTCAACCAAAAAATTGTAAATGTACTCGCTATATTTTGTCACAGTTACATATTATCTTCGTAGCAATCTACGCAGAATTACTGTCACAATTAATATTATATATTTTTGTAATCGTTAAAGAATTACCACCCTGCACCTCGATTTTGAAGACCAATTGGTTGAGCGTAGTCTTTGCGTCTTTTAATCAAGCAATTTTGATGCATGGCAGAATATGAAAGCGAATAATAATCGATAAGCAATGAATTATAAGATTCCCCAAAATAAAAACAATATTATTTTCAAGAAAAGTGTATAATCAAAAGGTTTGTAATAATGTGGGGATTACATCACTTATGTATACTATAAAACCCTAGTATTAAACCTAATGAACTAAGGCCCATAAACAATCGGGCTTTTATTATAAATAAACTACTTTTTTAATAAACTCTATCCTCACATATTAAACATGTAAATAAATACATCACGTATCTCTCACTAACTAAATATAAACTAATTAATAACATATAAATTAATTTTTTATTTCTGTTTTTCATCAAATTGTTATAATTTGCAAGTCATAAGATGCGTGCAAGTTAAGATGAGTAAATTATTTTATTTGAGAATATTATAAGGGTGGGACATGTGTCCATACTCAGTGGTATATGATAGTTTTGTGCACTATTAAATTTACATGAACTGTCATTCCACATGTGCATATAATCTCTTGGTTTAATCACAATATCAAATTAAATCTCCGTTGTAGTTTCTACCTAAATTTTTACTTAGCTAAATTTTGTCACATGGATCCATTCCTATTCTATTTAGTAAATGTAGCTTATTCCTGGAAACATTTGGCTTTATCTGACTTGATTACCAGATGAAATTTTATACTGAGTATGGACTTTTTATGACATTTTTCTCCACAATACTAGGGTGCCAAGAGTTTCAAAAGTTTTAAGCAGACGGTTAAAAGATTAGAAGAAGCTTCAGTATCTTGTCGGGGCCAAGAAAGGACCCTGATGATAAAAAGGTGGTTGATAGCTCTTAAAGAAGCTGAGGACTATAAAGAAAGGAGTCTCGAGCACCATTATCCTTCTGAAGAAGCAAAGGAAAATCAGAAAAAACCATCTACAGTGAGTACCCTTTTATTTTTAGATATATTTTCGGTTCTGATTTCGCCCACACCTTTAGCCTCTGTTCATCTGCTTGACTAACCTGCTAATCAGTATCACTTGTCAAATAAAGTATGATTCTTTGGTTTTGATACCATGTTTATTGTAAGATTAAATTACTTTGTAGTATCTTTTAGCTGGTCCTGTATCCAGAACCTGACTTGATTCTTTGGTTATTTGATTTACGGTTTATAACATTACAGTTTGTATTTAAAAAGTTGAGAGAGATTACTACTTATTGTTAGCAACAAAGATTTGGATAGCTCTTTCCTCCAGATTGTTTTTGTGTGTGGGGTGGTTAGTTTGACTTTTAAGGTCTTTGAGAATTCTTAGATCCAGCATTCAGAATAGGGTAAGTGTGAGTTAATTACATCTTTAATTAAACATATCAGCTTGATTTATTATTCAATAGAACTTAAAAAGAGGCTCTCTCATATCCATTATTCTGTTTCCAGCCTTTAATACTTTTTGTTAGATTTGAAATTGTCTGAAGATTAATCTCTCTTTTGATAAATTCATTTGATTGGTTCTTTGCTATTGATTACAGGTTTTGTATTTCGACTATGACTTGGGTGGTGAGCCACTGAATTTTCGTGATGTATTCCTTTATAGTCAAGCTTTGGAGGGAATCACTATATCAATGGTATAAGAACTATTTTTTTTATTAGTATCTTCTAAATATAATCAGAATTGTTTACAATATTTGTTTTAATGTAAAAATATTTGAAATGCGTGTTCTACAGAAAACCCTTTAAGCTTGGTTGAGTACTGGCAAAACTAGCAATAATTATAGCTAGCAATTTCTATACTACATATTGTTTCTGGAAGTGGAGCGCAAAATGTAAAATTTCCCTCATGAATGCAGTTGCTTTTGTCTCTTTGATCAGAAGAATAGCGTACTGAAATAAAGTACATAACCTTGAATCAACTGCAATTTTGCTGTTCTTGACACTGACAAAATCTTTTGTTTGTTTCAGATACTTGAAGCACCAAATGAGGAAGAAGTTCCTCTACTCCTACTGCTGTTTGGGTAAGCTTTCTAAATATTATAGTTGGTATAGCATCCAGTTCTAAGTATTTTGACCCAATTTTTCTTATTAAAAATGTATATGAAGGGCCAACTAAATGATATGGTTGAAATATTCAGGTTCTGTCTTACTGGCGGGAAAGAATTTCATCATGCAATAGTGAGCAGTATTCAGGATCTGTCCAAAGCATTTTCTAGCTACAAAGACGAAGTGCTGGTAAAACTTCTTAAATGTAACTATTATAATGTAAAAATGTAGTCATTTAACGTGAAAGGCATGTTCATTTCCTATAGAGAATAGGCAGATAACTCAATCAACTTCTATCTTTCCTAGGTCAAGCGGGAGGAACTTCTCCAGTTTGCACAAAGTGCTATATCAGGATTAAAGATGAATGCCGATATTGGAAGGTTAAAAGTGACACTATTTTTTGGATTTTCTATTTCTCCAACTATGTTTTTATGGTCATGGATTATGTACTGATACTATTTGGCATGGGTTGTAACTTAAAAGGATTTGTTCTTCGTCATGTTACGTTACATACCATATGTTGATTGAACCATTCATCTGAAAAATTCCATCTGTTGCTTAGAAACCGTTACACACACACATATATATAGATATATAATTTCTATTCCCTTCACATAAGGACATTATGAATATTCAGAAATGATATTATATGGAACACAATTTCAGTGTTAAATAAAACCCTATTGAGTTTATTTGCAAATTCGAATTCTTGCGATTACCAGATTAAATTATAGATATCACATGCTTGACTTTTCCATACTTGTAGGGAATTGCCTATCATAACTTTGATTGAACAAAATAAATTTGAGTTATTCTGTATAATGATTTATTTTCTCCCCACAGAATAGATGTTGAAGCTTCTTTGCTGAAGAAAAAGCTTGATGAAATAGTGGCAAGAGCAGAGGCTAAAGGCGAAGGCCATGAAACATCATCCAAAGGAACAACTGTTTCCACAATAGAGGTGAACCTGGTTGCAACTGTTTTAGTTTCCTTGGCTCCACTATTATACTGCAAAGTGAAGTCTAAATATTTTGCCTGCTTAATTCTCCTTAACTTTTGAGATTCGACCATTCATTTTGCCATATTTGAGTAAGCCCCACAAGCTACTTGAATGTATACGTCTTTAGGACCACTAATTGGTAGCCAACTTTGAAATAATTTTCCTTGCATTAAGAAGCATTGTATTTGGATCAGATGTTAGCCACATATGAGTTTTGAAAAGATAATTTCTCTGATTTCTCTGCGTCACTATAAGCTATGTGTTTATGTATGTACTACGGCTATCAATGGTACAAACCTCCTTTAAAACCCTAACAATAATGTTGTTATATATGCATGAGCTATCTTAAGTGTTTCAAAAGATTTAAGAAAGTTTTACAAACTCAATCAGGAAAGCCTCAAAACTCCAAATTACTTCGAATTCCAAGGCCTTGAGACTCAGGATAAAGACCTTGAGTTTCACTCTTGTGCATGTAAAGGCCTTGCGTTTTCAAGTAAAGGTCTTGAGTTTGCCTCTTTCCAGCTATAGGTCTTGAGATATCGATTGAAGGCTTTGAGTTCTACGTTGACGTTCTTTAAGTGTCTTGTATCTTTCCATCAAAGCAATCCTTCTTTGTGGCTACATTTCTAATAATCACTCCTCTCTACAATCACAGTAAAAGCAGAGCTTAGCAACATTTAAATAAAAAATCACTCATACTATTAGTCAAGGACAGATCATTACAAAATAGAAATAAATGGGGTTAGATTTGATATATAACTTGTATAAATCTGGCGTGTATCATCCAGTATTTAAATCCAAAATTGGATTTCAGGAAATAGCGAACAATTACTACAAAAGGTACAAATGAACCCGAGACCCAGAGCAAGAGCAATGATAGCATGCTGATCATATATTATCATAAAAAAATCAAAATCAGAAACCTAATTTAATTTCAGATGTTTGGACGATAATTTACCCACCTCGCGTATTAGAGCGCAATATATCAATGTGGTTGTTGGCCCTCCTGTTATTGTGCATATCACTAAATTAAGAAAAAGGACACATTGAATAGAATAATATTTTTTTTTTGTTTTTTTAAGTGGTAGTACTTATTGAGTGTTTGATTGTGATGTTACGTAAGTAGGATCTAAAAGAAGCTCTTGCCCATGTAAGAATATGCTCCAGATTAGAAGGGCTTTTACTAAAGAAGAAATCTCTTGCCACTGGAGACTCCCTTGAGGTTCATACTCAAAAGGTGAAGTTTATTCTTTGATATATGTCATTTATATACACAGTTCCTATGTCAAACATTCTTGTGCCGTGGATGCCTTTCTCGTTCACATTTTTTTTGTGCCAGCCTGTTCATACAACTGCATTTAGTTAAATATATTTCAGATAATTTCTCTTTTCCTTATATGTCCCAATGAGGTTGGAGCTTTGTCGAGTGTACAATATATTCTTTAGATGTGTTGTATCATGTGCTTATATGTAAATAGTTTATTTATCAGTTCACTGATTTAATCATAAACATTGTTATTCGAATTTGTATAGAGGTGGTGGGCACATAAAAGATACCGTTCTCATGACTTATTATTGTTTCTTTTTAGACTTGACCAATTTTTCATCATTAGACAGTAAGATTATGGTAACTACATAAATTTTAATTGCAACTTGTGCAGGTTGATAAGCTAAAAGTTTTGTCCGAATCTCTGGCTAGCTCCACAACAAAAACTGAGAAGCGCATCTCAGAACAAAGGTACAAAACAGTTCTAATAGCATGTTTAATCCACACTGAATGCAAGTGTTTTCTGTCAAGTGGTTTATGCTATATCTCAGTAGCTTAATTAATCATGTATTACCTCACTTTTTTTAAATAGAGTGACTTGACGAGATGTGAAACTAGAGGGAATGTTGATGTAAATAAGAAAACTGAGGATAGAATGGTATATTTGGATCAAAAATTTGTTCGGAAAGACTGTAATCACTTTACCTCCCTTTTATCCTGTTTTTTGGAGTGATTTTTTTGTAATTGAAGTGGAGGTCTTGACCGTGTAATGGAGCTAATGACCGTGTGAATAACCAATAAAAATTTATTATATATATATATATATATATTTATATATAGGTTCACATCTCTCGATTCACGAACATACTCACTTATGTAAAGTCTATTGGTCTTTCTTCGTTGATGAATTATCATGAATTATGATCCCTTAATGACAGAAATGGAGATGACTCAATTCAAAGAATAGAGACGACTTGTTAGAAACATGACCTTTGTGTTGGGTTAAGTGTCAGGTAACTTAGGTTCTCCCAATAACTAAAAACTGTAGCATGCCTGAATCTAACTGGGGTTCGTGCTGGTGGAGGAACTGGATCGGAAAAAAGAGGTCTTCTAGCCAATTGAAAGGATCTTCTGATCAATCCAAAGATCCTTTGGATTCCATTAGTAATGAGGATTCGGAATTTCACACATTGATCAATCAAAGAGAAATTCAACAACTAAAAGAAAGATCGTTCCTTTCCAAGTCCCTGTCCCGAACGGAGCTTATATCGGATAAAGGTGGGGCGGAGCGGGAAAAATGGCCATCAATGTTAATAAGGATAAGGTGTTTGATGTATTTAACTTGAATATGCAAGGTTTTGAGTTGGAAAAGGTTATTCGATCTAAAACTCATTACTAGGGCCAGATTAGAGGTGGTAGATGTTAGTGAACATAGGAGTGCAAAGTTTTAATGATGATGTTCACAGGGGAGATGAGTTAAAAGGAGAATGGAGCATTTTTTTTCAAATTGGTGGGTTGTGGCCTCTACTTTAGACTGCTAGAACTTGAATGGAGTCGAGATTGAAAATTAGAAACATTTACTCACAAAGTAGTACTATTGCATTCCATTTCCTTCTGATTTCGTGCACCCCAACAGAACACGATGTAAGTTTCTCAGGGGAGGTTTTAGTTGGTCCGTTAGTAGGGAATTCAGCTTTTGTGCTAGCTACAGATTGCCAGTTTTTCATGCCCATATAGAAATATATGCAAAGTAATAAATGTTTTCATTTTATAGAGTACCTGGTTGTACTGTTGGAACTCCCGAACTACATTTCTTGGCATGTTGACCGTTACCAACTCTGTACTTCTACCAGTTTTTTACATCTTTCATTATGTAGATTTAAGCTGAGTATAGGTATTCCTTGCAATCTGGCATATAGGTAGAAACTCTGTGAAGTCCCAATCAATCCGTCTCTTCATCTTGAGTGCCAGGTTTTAATTACCATAAGAATTGCATGAAATGCCTGATAGAAACACTAGATTGTGGGTCTGTTACTTGAAGCACCATCGCATTGTCCATTTGGATGCTCACATTTAGCTTCTGTTTGGTACATGTTCATATTAGAACAGTGCATGTCTTTGAACTTTGATGTTTATTTTGATTTATTTTATCTTGTCAGAGTGCAGAAAGAAGAGGCATTGAAATTTCGCGTTATAAAAACAAGTGAAGTTGATGAAATAGAGAAGGTACCATGAATTTCTAAATAGCATAACTGTATAACAACTTTGGCTTCTTTTAGCATTGCAAGATCATTCCCTATATTGCGCAACTGTGCACCTCATAAATGCATTTTAAAAAGTTTATTTTCTTGTTGCATAGACACCATGGTATAAAAAATCCCAAAGTATTTGCAAAATAAGAAATATCCTCTCTCAAACAGGATAAGATTATTGCATATATTAGCTATGCTAGATACTAAAGTAGTCCGGGAAATTAACCCTACTGTGTATTTATGAAAGAACTAGTACAGTAGTGTGACCAAGGAATATGCCATGAATTTTTACAATGGAAGGATTATATGATTTCATTCGATGTCAACTAACGGTAAAGAGAGGGAACTACCTTCTGAGAAGGTAAAAGTCTATTGTTTTCACAACTGAAGTTTATGAACACTGGAGTTTGAGCATACGATTTGTATTTTTGTTATATATTGTTTAAAAGAGGTAGGTACTCTGGCTAAAGTGCCCGTTGGCAACTCTTATTTCTGAAAAATAAGTAATTTACTTTTTTATTTTGAAAATAAGATTTGATTTTAAATTTTTATATATATATTTTTTGTAAATATGATTTTTTCTTTTAAAAAAATAAGTTACTAATAAGTGATATGTGGTTTTGTCAAACACGTGCAAATGTCAATGGCGGGGTAGGACACAATCTCAATTGTTACATTATTTTTGATATTTTTTTAGAGAACTCAATGGAAGACGCATCATGTGCAGTGCTCTAAGCAAGCCTTTAGGCTCATTAATTGCTTCTCTATGGCCAAGCTCGCTATTTATAGGTGTAGCCGGTGGCATATCCAACTGTTACTGAACTAGTCAATATGTATATGACTAGTTACTTGTTAAAGTATTGGATGGTACATGGAAAAACAGACATTTAGAAACTGTATCTTTCATGGGTTGTCCAAGTTACTTGTGATGTGTCATATTAATAAAAGATTTATAAAAACTATTTTTGATATATCTGTCTGACTGTCCCTTCAACCATTCCCAACCTTAGATTAATAATCAGATATTTTTCTTTTTTGTTATGTTGGCAATCAATTTAATGTTAACTTAGGAATATGGACCTTTTGAAAACCTTATCATCTTTTTTTTAAAGGGTAATAAATTTTTTTTCAGAAGCCATATTGGCCCCAAAATGTCTAATCAGGAAAATGACTCTGAATAGATCTCGAATGCACCATGCTAATTATCAGAGAATTTGCTATTTAGTAATTGATGCTCAGTTACTTACGTCCACAACTTCATTGAGTGGATTTTGGTCTTTGTAATGGGAACAAAAATGTCTGCTAACATCTACTCTTACATTCCCCGAGTATTTTATGTACTTTGGTTGATGAAAACACTGCAAACTTGAAAAGATTTTAGGTGTTATGTAAGTTTATTTTATGTGGAATTACACACAAACATGAACATGTAACTTTTGCTTTAGGTGTTACGGAGAGCACTTATTAGAAATTCACCAGATTTATGTAAAGGACTTGTAACATTTATATATTTTCATTTCAGGCAGACCTGCTCCCAAACCATACATTTTATTATTTTTATAATCAACAAATTGTTTTAAAATTCTATCCTGCTAGATTTTCTAAGTCTTGTTTGAGGTTTTTTAAGATTAGATATATATGGTTTCCTTTCAGGAGATAAGTGCTGAAGTTGCTGATCTGGAGAAGCAGAGAGATGAACTAGAAGCTGCATTGAAGAAGGTTATCACTATTTCCAGTGTTTCCAGTATTTATTTCTCATATTAAATGATGTATTATGATCTTGCAGTTCACAGCTGAGCTCCTGAAAACATTCACTTATCCTTGCAAACTCTTTTAGATTTTCATCCTTGACCCTTGTTTACGTTGAAACCTTTATCACTAAATAATGCTAACCTTAGAATCCTTTTGCCTTGCTAAATTCTTGAATACATGCCAAGTTAAACATACCCAGTATGTTCCACTCGCAAGTAGGGTCTGGTAAGGGTGAGATGTACCCGGACTTTGCCCCAATTTCACGTAGAGAAGGTGTTTTTGTAATGTCATGGAATACATTATGAGCAAATGTCAACTTGTCTGATGAACTTCTGAATCACTTGGTCTTCTGAATTTAAATTTTTACTTGTTTTACAAAGAAATAGATGCTTCGTTTGGTAATAAGAAAAGAATCACCTCATATTTTTCGTAGTTCCAAGGATGAAGAACTTTTTTTTAGAATTCAGTCATAGTATGCATAATTCTAAAGATTATTTTAACACTTCGAATTTCATAGGTTAACATCTCATTGGCAGCTGCTAATGCGCGGCTACGCAATGCAAGGGAAGAAAGGGACCAGTTTTATGAGGCTAATGATCAAATTGTTGCACACCTGAAAATAAAGGTACTGTATGTACTTCTTTTTGCTTATGCTTTCTTTGTCAGCTTTCTAAGATTGTGTTTATACTTATTATTTTACACTAGGAAGATGAGATGTCAAGATCTGTGGGATCCTGTGCACAAGAAGCAGATGTTCTTCGTACTTGGACGAACTTCTTGGAAGATACTTGGGCTTTGCAATCCTCAAGCACGGAAACTAAGGAAAAGGAGGTCAGGTATGTACCTGAATATCTATTAGTTTTAGTCATGTCAATAATCTTGTTGTTATGCTATAGACATTGTCACATTAAGACTATGTATTGTGTAAAGTTCTGTTGTTAACTAATTGATTATGCATTTTCAAGTGTTGAACTGGAGAGGCACGAGAATTATTTTGTAAACTTGGTCATTCGACTCCTTTCTACATACCAGGTATTGTTTAGATCTCCTCGAAAAACTCAAACTTCCAGATGATATGATTGGTGTGGTCTCAACTCCCCTTTTCAAATTTTCTCCTTGTAACTTTTTAATGTCTCTACAGAATGGTTTGAAGCCTTCAATTGATCGTATCGAAAAATTCGTAGAGAATTTGAAGAGTTTAAATGACGGGTAAAGTTCTTGTATTACTTTTTATGTTAAATAAATCTTTAGGTTAATTTGATAAGGTTCTTGATGTTGTCACATAAGACAGGTCAACAGAGCCATCTGTTATTGATTCCAAAGAAGTACACCCAAGGAAAAATCTTGAGGAGGAATATCTGGACTATGAAGCGAAGGTCATTAAAAGATTCTATATATTCGAATGTTGATATAGTGTCCACTGTTATGCCACTTAATGAATGAAACTTCAACGTGTTTGTTAGCATCTCATCATTGTAGGTATCATTTGCATCTAAAATTAAAGAACATCAGACTGGCATGTGGATAGATTAAATAATTGTGCTCTATTTTTTGAGTAGAAACAAGTACATGTAACTTCATAGCTTGTACCTTGTGAATACCTGTTTATGCATTGATTTCTATATCAATTGAAGATTACAAGTGTATGCGTGTTGCACTAAAAGCCACTAATTACAGTCTGGTATTGGTTGTTGTGAACTGTTTTGCACTATATGTATATGCCTATTACTTAAAAAATTATGTGCACTGCTTGTTTTACTGGATGTGCTACCTTTATCCTTCCTTATCCCATATAGAAATAATTGACTGTCTATAATTTCTCAGTCTGTGTTGTATTTGATCCCAGTCCCTATTTCCTTGATATTCTACAATTTCTTGAAACAATTTACGTATCTGGTGAATGATATATGACATCAAAGTTTATTGGTTTCTGTCAGTAACATGTATAATAGAGCTTTAGTGAGCACTAGTAATTTTTTTGTGCCATCTTTACCCGATTGCAGATTATAACGACTTTTAGTGTAGTGGATAACATTAAGGAGCAGTTCTATTCTCAACAAGGAACACATTCCAGGTACTGCCATGAGAATGAGATTATATTGTGCTAATCTGATGTATATGTACAGTAATTTTATTTGTTGTATAAGTTTCAATTGTGCTGATGTTTGTCCTCCAATTTTTTCAGGAAAGAAGATACAATAATCAAAGAACTCCTTGATAATATAGAAAAATTAAAGGTGGAATTTGAAGCGATTGAGAGACCAACTTTAGAGTTGGAAACTCCAGAAAACAATGCAGAAACTTCCATCAACAAAGCAGAAGCTCTATCCAACGAGGAAGAAACTCTATCTAGTGAGAATCTGGAAGTGAATCATCCAGAGACAACAGAGGTCGCAAAGTCACCTGAAAGTAAGAAAAATAAACACTCAGATTCACCTTCAACCAAGTCGGAGCAAGTTCTGGACACTGAGGCGGAATTAGCAAAGTTAGAGTCTGAGTTTGGAAAGGTTAATATGGCAGATGAAATTGGTGACTGGGAATTCGATGAGCTTGAAAGGGAACTGAGATCCGATGAAACGACAAGTAGCAAGTAAATTAATAGAAATGGAGTTCATATTAATAAACTTAGTACAATTAGAGAAAGTACTTGATGTCCTATAGTTTTATGAACCCTGTTTGTTGTAACAATTGATGGACATGTTATGTGAATTATTCAGGTAACCATACAGTTGCGATACATTTGACCGTGTTGTATATTCTTAAAACTTGTACAAGATACTTCTATATCTAAAACAAAGTTGTGGAAGTCTCTGCTCTCTTGTAGTATTTTTCGTAACAATGATGTTACGTTACAACCGATTTCTCGAAACGATTCAGGGACACTCGTAGATGTTTTATTTGTTTATTTTTTTCCCTGTGATGAATTCTCTGATTGATCAGAAACTAAATGAACTTCATTGTTTCAGATACATGCATGCGTGTAAGGCTCCCCATATTTTTTGGTAATTCCATTGTCTTGAAACTTGTTTCAATTAGCAACTTGGCGTTTCTCTAACTAACATTTTTCTTCCTTCACATGATCACAAGACAAACACACAAAACTCATAATCGCCCCCCAAAGCAATTGAAAGGTTAGTACCTTCTTATTATTTTATGATAAATCAATTTTCATTCCGTTTTATAGTTCCTGCATCTCCATTGACCAACCTAACATTTCAATACCAGTATATCCCACTTATTATTTTTGAATATATATCTTTTTCATTGATTGTTATACAACACTAACTGTCTGCTGTCTGGTATTTAGCAAAAATAATAATAATAGTCTGGATCATAATGGTGACAAGAAAACAAGTAAAATATCCACAATAGTAACCCCCCAAATCCTTTTTATTTGGTTGGACGAGTTTTCTTTCTCTACTTTATCTGCATGTGTTTTTGTTTGGCTTTTCTTCCTCAAATTTAATCTTCCACAACTACACATTTGTATATTGTTAGATTCGGGTCTCCTTTATTAGGCCATTTATGAATCGTGCTTTCAGACGCAAGTACCTTAAACTAGGACAAAAGACGGTTTATGTCTTATCGTCCCAGTTCAATTCTTATTCAATTATGATGTAGTTGAACATATACTTATTTGTAAAAATATATCATCCTAATTATTTAAAAAGAACATTTATAAGGACAAATCAAATAATTTATGATTGGAAGAAGTAAGCTTTAAAAAAAGGAATTATTTGTTCTTTATAGAATATTATAAGCCTAATATGGAGAAAATTGAACCAGCTAAGTATGTAGTTAAATACTACTCATTACTCTATCTGGCAATGTATGGTATCTTTTCAGAAAATTTTCTTAATATTTTCCTTATTAGGTTTCAATGTCATTGCACATTTTTACTATATAAACAGGACTAAGATTTATGTAGTGCAGATTGTACACAAGTTGAGCATTTTTGAAAATGGCACAAGAGGCAAGACCTGCTCATTGTCTAGTCTTCCCATATCCACTGCAGGGTCACATAAACCCCATGCACCAGTTTTCGAAGACCTTGGTTTCCAAGGGAATCAAAGTCACACTTGTTACTACGAAATTTATGTTCAATTCTTTCCAACAATTGTCTGGTTCTATGCCAGTTGAAACGATTTCAGACGGATACGATGTAGAGGGTAAAGCTTCTGCAGAGAGCCTTGAGGTTTATTTTGCTAGATTTAAACAAGTTGGATCTGAAACTCTAAAAAAGTTGATTGAAAAACTGAATTCGACAGGCTTTCCAGTTGATTGTATTGTTTATGACTCTCTAATGAGTTGGGTTCTTGATGTTGTGAAATCTTCTGGACTAGTTGGAGCAATTTTTTTCACTCAGTCATGTGCTGTGGACAACATATATTACCATGTCAAACAAGGGCTGATTAAACTTCCTGTTGTTGATAGAGTTTCGGTGCCTGGACTTCCGGTGTTAGAACCACTGGACGTGCCATCATTTATTCACAATCCAGGGTCATATCCAGCTACCCGCAATATGGTGGTGAATCAGTTTCTGGATATTGATAAAGTGGATTGGGTGCTTTGCAACACTTTTTACGAGTTGGAAGAAGAGGTACGTGGTAAATTGTAGATCGTCAAGATTTGGATAGACTGAAGTTGTTCCTGTCATTACGTAAAAAATTATAATTTTCATACCATGAAAATTTAATTTGCATTAGTAATAGTTGCTACAGCTATTTTGTCATTCAGCAATCCTTTTTCTATTCTTTATTTGAAATGTTATGTATTAATACGGAGAGTGAAGGGGAGAATGAGAACTAGAACAGGAGGGAAATTACCTTCCCACTAATCTATGAAGTAGTACTCCAAGGGAAATCATCATTGCCACTAGGCTATCAACGAGTCCTATATCTGGGAACCCTGCAATCTTGCTATCCTACCCGGGGTGACATATTGTAGAGTAAAACGAAACTCGACTCTCAGGCACACTCAGGCGAGAGACAATTGTTCCAAATTGATTTATATCATGGTTAAATGGTATAAAGTTAAAATTGTATTGTTCATTCTGATGTATCAGATATTAATGTGTGCAGTCAACTATTACGGTGGAGGTGGTTTTTTATCTTTCTGAATGCATCAATATTTTTAGTTGAACTATAACTCTATAATTATGCTCTAGCAAAATACTTTTATTTTGGTGATGAAATTTATTGTTATGCATTGCACAGGTCATTCAATGGATGTCCAAACATTTACGGCTGAGAGCAATCGGACCAACCATTCCAAGTAAGTACCTGAACAATCAGAAAACAGTAGAGGATGAAACTGATACTGGCCTTCAAATGTTTAAAGCCAACATAGATTCTTGCATGAATTGGCTAAATGACCAACAAGATCATTCTGTCATTTATGTGTCATTTGGGAGTATGGCACAACTAGATGATGTACAAATGCAAGAACTGACTTATGGCATAAAACAGAGTGGAAAGCATTTTCTATGGGTTGTTAGAGCATCCGAAGAAGGTAAATTGCCTAAAGGATTCATGGAGGAAACCTCCGGAAAAGGATTAGTAGTCCAATGGTGCTCACAAATGGAAGTTTTGGCACACAAGGCCTTAGGATGTTTTGTAACACATTGTGGATGGAATTCAACTTTAGAGGCACTATGTCTAGGGGTGCCAATGGTGGCAATACCGATATGGACGGACCAAGGCACTAATGCTAAATTTGTTGCAGATGTGTGGAGGATAGGAGTGAAAGTAGATATAGATAAAAATGGTGTTTTTAAGGGAGAGATGGTTGAGCATTGTATAAGAGAAGTCATGGATGGAGAGAAAGGTAAGGAAATAAAGAAAACTTCGAAGAGATGGATGGAAATGGCAAGGGAAGCAGTGAGAGAAGGTGGAAGTTCAGATATGAGCATCAATGAATTTGTTGCTAGCTTCACTCAACATTCAAAATCATGATGTTTTTACTTTTTATTGCTCCGACTAGTCTTGGAATGATTGGATTAAAGGAACTATTTTATAAACTGTAATTTGAAAATTTGAAGGTCTTTTTACATGTGGATCTTTCATGTAGTCAATGTTTAACATTTAACATTTGATGTTAAGTTACCTCTTTGTTGTATGTTATATTAGAAGATGCTAAATTGCTAATTAGTGCCAATGACCTCTATCTCAAGTGAATGGCCCTGTCATGTGTTTCACAAGGTCAAGGATTTGATTTGATTCCAACACATAAATTGCTGGTATTGAGATCAACCTTGGTGTTCATGTGACCTTGTACTAAAGAAAGAATATGCAAATGAGCAATCATTGATTAATCGAGAAAAACGTATTTAAATACTTTACTTATGTTATGCACATGTATCGTAGGGTTCATCTTATTAAAAACCTTATAGTAAAACAAAAGATGCTACTAAGCAATCATTGATTAATCGAGAAAAAGAGATAAAACTTTACATATGTTAAGCACGTAATTTTGTATACGTGTTCAAGAATAGGGTCGGTGTGTTTAAAAGACACAAGTCAAGGGCACGGAGGTACGTTTTTGTACTTTGAGGGTTCCTGTGTATTTTAACTTAAACTTCAAGGGCCAAATTGTTATAAACCCTGAAATATCATACTATTGTCAGAAACAATTTCAGAAGATTTGGATTAAGGTGACTATGCATCAGCAGAGAGCCAGGAGGCCTACTTTCTAGATTCAGAAAGGTAGGTTTAAAAAATCTAATCAAACTAATCAAAAAACTTAATGCTGATGGATGTACGAGTAAATTCCATTTAGTACGTTTGCATATATACTTGTTCCAAAGGTTGTTGATCAACTGTCTGGTCCATAATTGTGAAGACAACAAGTGAACCACAATAGTTACCCCCCAATGCTTGTTATTTGCTTTCTCTACTGAATCTGCATTTGTTTGTGTTTGGCTTTTCTTCCTCTAATTTAATCTTCCAAAACTACCAGCTTGTATATTTTTAGAATCAAGTCTCCATCCTTAGTCCATTTGTTGATTACTATTTTAAATGCAAGTACTTTACACTAAATTTTGTAAACACAAAGATGAGATAGCCAGTAGCGGACGCAGAAAATTTAGGCAGGGAGGGCCAAACGCGCTAAATTTTTTGTTTAACCAACACAGAATAATACCTGATATGTACAGAGGTTTCGTATAAATCTTGAGCAGCAGAGAGGGCTTTTGTTTGCTCAATTAGGTTACGAGACTAAATGATTAATATAACAGAATACACAAAATTCGGTGCCGCAGCGCCGGCCCTGAGATTGGAGTGACCCTAGTCGAAATCAGTCTATGAGGCCCTAATATACATATGTCATGGAAATTTATATATATATACTTGAATAAGTAAGAAATTTTTGGGGCCCTTCAGTGTCGGGGGACCTAGACGCAAGTCTTGCTCGCCTAGAGCGAGGGTCACCCATGTTCGGTGGCCAAACACAAGTATGTTGTCCGGTAATGTTGAATCTTTTTAGATTTTTTTTCTTAATATTTCTGAGAATTAAGCTAAAATCGTAGTTCTGATTGGTGGGGGTGAAACCCCTTATATAGGTGTTGGGAATCCTTGAATTGGACTAATCTAGGAGACTTGGTGGGCAAATCTCAAAATTAGAATGGATTGTGGAGTCCTATGAAGTAGGAAACTGATTCATTATCCTATGAGATTTCTTGGAGGCCAATCTCCAAGGAATTGTATCCTTAACTGTACTTTATTTATTTGCCGATTTACCCCTTATTAATTAATTACAAAATTAATTAATATTCAGGGTTTTGGGCCCTTTTAATGGGCTTAGTCGTCAGCCCAATTATGATATAATTAATGCGATATTAATTACGCAATCAGGAATTATTTTATTCCCTATCATTTGCCCCCCAACTTCTGGGAAACCGTAAAAGATTTCGTAGAAGTTAAGTTCATCTGTTCCCTTATAGGGTATCATTTTTGCGTAAAGTGTGGAGCGACCCACACATTTACAATGATTTTCCTTGTACATGGCTTCAGGGTCGTTTTAGAATCTCTCCATCGCTTTCTTTACCTTATTCCTATCACTTAGGAACTCCCTGGTATTTTCCCTTAATTTTCAGGATTTTTCCCTTATTTACTGGGATTTTCCTTTAATTTTCAGAATTTATCCTTAATTTCTGGATTTACTCCCAATTTCTAACTTAAAATCGACCAGGAGTCATGCAAAATCGATCAGGATTCCTGATCGAAATCGATCAGGATCCTGATTGAATTCAGTATATTTTTGAAACTGAGGTCTAAGGTGAAATCGACCAGGAATTCTGATAGAAATCGATCAGGATTCTGATCGATTTAAGCATATTTTTGACACTAAGTCTAAGGCGAAATAGACCAGGAATCCTGATCGAAATCGATCAGGATTCTGATTGAATTAAGCATACTTCTGTCTCTTTAATCAAATGAAAATTCGATCAAGATTTTATCTTTTTTCGATCAGGGCTTTGATCGAACTAAGTGACTTTTTACCCCTTTAATCGAATGAAATTTCAATCATGGTTCTTTCTTTTTCGATCAGGACTCTGATCGAATTAAGTGATTTTTAACCCCTTTAATCGAATGAAATTTCGATCACAGTTCTTCATTTTTCGATAAGGACTCTGATCGAATTAAGTGATTTTTTACCCCTTTAATCGAATGAAATTTCGATTAGGGTTCTTCCTTTTTCGATCACGACTCTGATCGAATTACTTTCTTCGAAACTCTGGTCGATTTTCGACCTTTCAGTTTCTTTTCCTGTTTCTAGAATATCCCTGAAGCTTCCCTATTAGTGGGCTTTTCTCAGATCGGGCCTTATCTTATGGGCTTTAGGCATTTTGTATCCCGAGATTTTCGCCTATTAAAGAGAAGTGAGAAGTGAGAATCCTCATTTCACTTCTCATTTCTCAAATTTCTCTCAAAATCTCTCTAATTTTCCTCTAAGAAGGGCAATTTCCGGTGTTTTCTGCCACCGCAGCTCCATCATTTCCTTTCCCTTTCTGCAATTCAAGCCTTCATCCCAAGAATATCAATGGCGGATCGCGATCTAACTCGGCTGGGAAAGATGAATTCTTCCAAGAGAGGTACTGCAATTCAAATCCAATCTCCCTATACTTCTCTCATTGATATGATAAACTCTAGAGGCGATGAATATCCCTCTTTATCTGATTTAGATTCATATAATCATGGCAATACTTTTCACGAGTTAGATGGTAGGATAGAAGCCTTCAGCATCATGTATAAACTCCCTCTTCACCTTATGATTACTTCGGCCGCCCCTAGGGATAGGACATGTAATTGGGAGGGGGATACACTTTTTGTTTATCGAGGAGCCCTAACCGCAGGTCTTAGGTTCCCGTTCCATGAATTCATTCCTCGTCTGCTCGCAGACGTAAAAATAAACCCATGTCAGCTCCCTCCTAACGCATGGAGGAATATTATTTGTTTTATGGTTTTATGCCTTAGGAATAAATTTCCCCTTTCCGTTGTTGTTTTTAGAAAAAAATTCCAAATTTATAACAGTGCTTTAACTCAACCGGGCTGGGTTTTGATACGTCAAAGGCCCAAAATTCCCCACATTTTTTATGGTAACTCCATAGTTGAAAATAACCCCAAGTGG
Source organism: Apium graveolens (assembly GCF_009905375.1). Lineage (NCBI taxonomy): Eukaryota > Viridiplantae > Streptophyta > Magnoliopsida > Apiales > Apiaceae > Apium > Apium graveolens. Next base: position 20,745,321 of record NC_133648.1, on the reverse strand, counting down.
AGGGATGAATTTGTTAGGCTGACTTGGGCTGGAGGTAATTGGGCCACTCTCTTCCGTAGGCCTTTTTGTAAAGTATCAGATGGTAGCCCCTTTAGCATTAGGTTAACTGATGAAGAGGAGGTGGCATATGTGACGCCCTCAATCTCGGGGTTAGAAAAAGTGGACTCACACACCTTTAATCTAATAATTAAATAAGCATAAACCCCGATTAACTACTAACATGATCAACAGGATAAAGTATGAGACAAGATTACAACTACTAATCATAAAATATAACTTACAACCCCAAAATATTATTAAGTAATCAGAATCGATTCCGGCTGGGAACCGACAGATAACCCATTGTATCTTTAAAACTTTCCTTCTAAGCGCTTGCTCACTCAGAAATACCACTACCTGCTCTGGCAACCGGAAGCCCTCAACACGATAGGGACCACCAGGTACGCTCTTACGAGCAGTGCGCCTAAGCCTGGCCATCTTCTTGCTTAACTGTCATGGTTAGATTAAAACGAAACATATGAGTTTAAAACTCAGCAAGTAACTATAAAGCTGTTCTACGATATCAAATCCACAATATACTTTACCAGTCTCAAGGCATTCTACTTTATTTGATCTAGGTGGCAGATTTTATCTTTTGGGTTAAGGAAAGGTTATGAAGGATAATGTGGGGCTTTCAAGGAACAAGGCTCAATGCAGGACGAAAACCGACATTCATCACAAATCATTAAAGGATCAGAATAGATCTTTCAGAAAGAGGAAAGCAACAGTACTTCACTATATGGAATCAAATTTGTATGATCAATAGATTAAAATCAGGGTTCTCGAGCTTTAAGCTCCATGTTAACACAATCAACTCTTTTCAAAACAATATAAACCATTTTCATTTTCAAGAATTAATTTACTGAACAAAAAGTTCCAGTTCCCTTTTAAATAATCATTTAGAACCCTTGATTGGATCACTTTATCTTTCCATTTCATTATAATACGGGTGATCAGCCCGTACCGACCTCCATCCGGTCTTTAAGGTACCAATCGGCATAATTTCAGCCTTAAGTTGGACTAGCCCCGCTAGCCTCTTACCATGACTGGACTAGTCCCACTAGCCTCTTACGTCCCAATCTAATCCATCAGGAATTCGTTTGGAAAACCTTGAGTTTGTAAAAAGATAGGTTTTCTAAATTCATTTTATCATTACCAAGAATATGAAATCATTCGGACTCTTTCGAGTCGAAACTCATTCTTAAGTCAAATTTCAAGAAAACAAAGTTTGGGGAGTGATTCAAGACAAGCAAGGAACAACTCTAAGGATTCTGTATCAAGGATAACAAGGTACTTAAAATAGAAGGATCAACATCTGTTTAGGGATCAATAGTGTGATCAAGAAGTGAGGTATCATTAAATAGGGTTTGCAAGGATAATTATAGGGTTCAATACAATTCATGGCTTAATAAATAACTTGAACATAAAGGATAGGTTACCAAAAGGGTTGAATCAGTAAGCTTATCAATAACAGTGTATCAGAATCAAAACAGGATATCTTAAGTCATTAACAGGGGTTCATTAATTAATAATTCCATACTCTACATGGTATGAACAACAACCTCTCTATAATCATTTTCACAAGTAATGAGAGTTACTTGCCTGAATTTACTTTCCTGAAGGTTGAACTACTGTCACCTAGTATACCCTTTCATTTCCTAGCCTGAATGCCCTCACGCTCCGGATCTACAATAGAACCAAAATCTTAATTAGTTTTCAACTCTCGTTCCCAGAACGATCACTCAATTACGATAGCTCGATTATACTCTTGACTCAAATATACGAGTATAGCTTATACACATAAGCACATAGCATATAACACATTCCTTTCTCGTAACCTTTATATCTTTATATACTTATCGATCGACGCGTACTTGCTTAACCTTAACTATTTCTCAAATCACACCAATATAACTCTTACGAGTACATGATTTATTCGCAACTAAACCTTTTGCGACCATAACTGTCACTTATAGTTCTTTAATAACAAACCATGTAATGCCCTTTTTCTTTTATTCCTTAATTCGAACCATAACAACAACCAATCACACAAATGAATCACATATCTCCTAGGATTTCACATGCAATCACTTAGCAATGTATTGGAACCAAATCAGTTGCTTTTCTACTTATATACCATTCGGTCATACACGTAAAACACAACCACGTATACTCAATTTCAATCTCATATAATCAAACACAAATAATGCAAATCACAAGAGTCATTTACGCAATTAAACTTCACCCTTTTTAATCAAAAATCCGAATCATAATCACATTAGAATCAAAAATCAACACCTTCTTTTAATTATCAAAATTCGAACACAAACACCATCCAATCATTATCATGCAATCAAGTTCTCACTAGCCACTAAGATATTTAGCAAAAATCAACTTAATTCTCTTTTTAAGCATAAGACCCATTCAAGTTTTCCAATAATCATGCATGAAAGGATCAATTTTTGACATGCAAAGTCTTAGATTACATTCCCAACTTGTTTTAAACCTTAACTTAATCTTTTGACTTATTTTCATCAAAATTTTTGAATCACAAACAAAACATCAATAATGACTCGGGCTTTAATCAAATTATTCAATCGCAAGCATGGATTCACTTAATCATCAAGTAAATCTCTTCTAGACCCATTTTATATTTGGCTAAAATCAAGATTCATAACTCAAGGACTAAACATTGACATGCATTACTTGTTCTTCTTTAAAACTAACATGCAATTACTTTATATACTAAATAAGCTTAGTTTTCACCAAGATCAAATCATCAAATCCAATTCCCTTTCTAATTAGCACAAAGCCGAATTATAACCCAACATGCAAACCTTAAATTTTGATTTCCTAATCATCAAACGACTTACACACACATCAATAATCAAAACAAATCCATTTTCAATCACATACTCAAGTTTTAAAGGAAATACCAAAAACTCTTTTGATCTTTCAAAAACCAAACATGCAAGGCTTAAAATTCATATTAACATATTATTAAAGTTCCACCGGCTCTCCTTAGATCATAGCCGGTGGTGGTCGAACTTAAGAGAGCCCGCAACGGGTCTCCTCTTGAGTTTTAAACCACATAATCTCCTTGAATTCACACTTATGATCTTGTATCAAGAAATCAATTACCTTGTACACTACCATAGAGATGATCACCAAAACACTTACACAAATACTTACATGCAAATGAAATTTGAGAAGTATACCAAAAATAGAAACTATAGAGAGCAATATCTTTGAGTTTGAGTGAAGATTAGGTGTTGCATGCAAGAGAGAGAGAAGAGAGATGGAGGGAGCCGAGAGAGAGAGAGTAGCCGAGAGGGAGTAAAAAAAAGAAAGAAAGAAAGAAGGGGAGAATGGGGTGCACGGGAAAGAAAAGAAAAAAAGGGAGGGGGGAAATGGGTTTATAAACTATCAAAGACAAGGGCAATTTAGTAATCTACTAAATCCCTTTTATGCTTATTTGATCCTTTCTTTTTACTCAAATGTAATAAAAATCAATTATAAAATATATCTCTCTCGGAAAGTTGAAAGTTATTACAAGTGACAATTTTAATACATAGATCTCGAAATTAGCTTTCCAACCATTACTCATAATAAACTTTTGAGCGAACGGTTGATTTTATAAGAATTACGCAAGCTCGCCTTAATAATAACACTTTTCCACATAAAAATCAATTAAAATGCAATGACCACCAAATAAATCCATTCATCATTTTTAAAAAGTCTCTAGGACTACTATGAAGATAACAAAACAAATCCCATCTTTTTATCTTACTCGGATAATTTTATAAAAATGCATGAAGGTTAAATAAACCTTTATTTAAATCAAATAATTCCTTTAAATTCATAAAAATGTCACAGAGCACATAGTCATGCACACAGACAAGTAATCACACATATACGAACACATAACAACTCAGGTCTGATCAGAGAATGTGTCCTTCTTTAATCTTTATCCTTTTCTACGAGTACTGGGTCACGTTCAGCCTGACGGCCCGACGCTCAGCGTTTCGATTACGCTTCTCAATATCATTATCGACCGACACGTCACTGAGGACGAAATACTTTATTTACACATTCATTTCATTCAATCACACATAATTCACATTTTATATTCTTTACTCCTTATTAGGACGGGTTCCGTTCTACCTGACGGCCCGACAACACAGCTTAACTCCTAAGCTGACTCTTTAAATTGGAACACTTTTATTTATGCTCCTATATTCTAATATACAGAAAAGACAATTAATCAGCACTTAGTCACATAATTATAATCACATCACATAAAGCATACTTTATTGACTTAATTCTCAGTCGTCACAGCATATCAAGCCCTCATTTCGGATGACGGCAAAACAGATACCTGGACCCTATTAGAGACTTGAAGAAAGTTGGTCTCTCGCGGACTAGTGATAAGGGTAACTTAAACTGTGTAACTATTTCATTCTTTCTTTTATTGAAATTCTGTTATTTCCAGATTTCTAACACTTTTCTTTTTTTTTGTTTCAGCTTGCGAGGCTATTAACAATATCAATAAGCCTAAGGAGGGGGAATCTGGCATCTAGAAGAGGGCCAAGCTGAGCAAAGACCCCAGGAGCAAACCTGATGCTCCTTCATTCCTTAGGCCCCATGTTCCGGTGGTGGAGCTGGGGGATGATGTGGATCCCCCTTGAAAGCGCACTCTTTTAGGCCCAACTGGGGCTTCAGAAGAAGTGATACGGTGGTAGGATCCACCAAACATGCCAAGGACTGGTCGTATCACTCTATCACTCCCCACGACTTTACTGACATTATCACGGGGAGTGCCATTGGGTCCATTGAGCTCATGGGTTCTCAAGCCCAAGCTGCGGTAACATCCCTTTTTTCCTTTTTAATTCCAACTTTTCTCTCTCTTTTATAGAACTGTGTTAAGTTATACTTCTTTGTGCAGAGCAACACTTACTTCCAGGCGGCCCTTCACCAAGCTAGGTCCTGGAAGGGGAACTCGGACGAATTCGAGAGGGAGATGAAGAAGTGGAAGGAGAGGGCTGAGATTTTGAAGAAAAAGCTGGCGACCAAAGGGGAGGAGCTGTCTAAGGCTCATTCCGAGCTGGTTAAGCTTCGGAGTGATAAGGAAACCATCATTGATGATTACATGGATTCTAAGAAATTCAAGAATCTCATGGAAATTCATGATAAGGGTCTTTATTCTCTGCAGTTTACCTAGGGATGGGATGCGGCTGTGAAGGCGGTTTCGGAGAAGCATCCTGGCTTAGTAGATCCTAGAGAATTTATAAGTCCTGAACAGCTAGAGACGGAGGATAGCTTGGATGCTCTCTTCAATTCTCCTCAGCCTGATGATCGTATCCTGGATCCCAGCACTACCTCTCCTCCTACTTCTCCCGCGAAGGAGGTTGAGCCTTCTACTGATGCTGCTGAGAAGGGAGGTGCTGAGAAGGAGCAGGGGAAGGAAGGCTCCCACATGGAGGAGTAGTGTTTTTAGTTTTTTATGTTTGTTATTTTCTTTAACTTATTGTATCTTGAACTCATTCCCTTCGGGGATTTATTTATGTCATTTTCCAGGTATTTATTTTCCTTTTATTTTTTCCAAGTACTTGCACTATTTATGAGAGTTTAGATAGTTTTCCTGCCTTTTCGTAGCTTTCCCTCTTGTTTTTCGTACTTGTACTGAAAATAGATAAGCAAACTCAATCACACATAAGATGAACCAAATATTTTATGATACGTCCAAAATGGAAACTTTATAAATTGTTAACTCTTTGGGATTCATCCCTTACATAATATTCTTATCATAAAGTTGCTTTTCAAGGTGTTTTTCAACCTTGTTTCCCCTACAATATGTATAAACTATAGGTAGTAAACTTTCAGGTTTTGAGCATGCCAAGTCCGAGGAATTTCTTTTCCTTCCATGGTCTCCAACTTGTAAGTTCCTCTCCCTTGAACGCTCTTAACCTTATATGGCCCTTCCCAATTTTGGGCGAGCTTTCCTTTCTGCCCTACTCCAAAGGCTTCCACTTTTCTCAGGACCAAATCTCCTTGCCTGAAGAATCTTTCTTTAACCCTTAGGTTGTAGTAGAATGAAGCCCTCTTCTGATATTCCACTATCTTCGCATGTGCCTCATCTCGCACTTCATCAATAAGATCCAAGGCTAACTTTTGCCCCTCCTCATTTTCCTCAGTTTTAAATGCTTGGATTCTGGGAGACGAATGTGATATCTCCACAGGAACAACCGCTTCTGCCCCATATGTTAACATGAAGGGAGTTGCCCCGGTTGTGACTCTACAAGTGGTTCTATAGGCCCATAGTATTTGTAGTATTTCATCTACCCAATTATTCCTTGATTTCTCGATCATCTTCTTCAGTCCATCCAGGATTATACGATTCGTAACTTCAGCCCATTGGCTTGCGGGTGAGCTATGGAGGTAAACCGCAACTCAATCTCATTCTCCTCGCAATACTTCTTGAATTCCTCATTGTTGAACTGTGTTCCATTATCGGTAACCAGGATATGGGGAATTCCATATCGGCACATGATATTTTTCCACAGGAATTGTGCAACTTGCTTAGTTGTGATCTTGGCCAAAGGCTTGGCTTCAATTCACTTAGTAAAATAATTAATAGCTACAATCAGGAACTTCCTTTGTGTCGCGGCCATGGAGAAAGGCCCAAGTATATCCATTCCCTACATGGCAAAGGGGATGGGATAGTTGATGGAAGTTAACATCCCAGGAGGGTGTCGAACAACTGGTGCATATTTCTGACAACGATCGCACTTCTTCACATATTCTTGGGTATCTTCCATCATCTCTGGCCAATAAAATCCTAAATGAGTTATCTTATGAGCCAGTGCTCTACCCCCAGGTGTTGCCCACAGACACCTTCGTGTACCTCTTCAAGAGCCAATCGTGCTTCATCGGGCCTGAGACATCTTAAGTAAGGAATCATATAAGATCTTTTGTACAAAATCCCATCGATCAAAGAATATCTCAGCGCTTGCACAACCAATTTTCTTGCTTCATTCACATCGTTTGGAAGTCAACTAGTTTGGATATGGGCCTCAATGAGATCTATCCATGATGTCCCAAGCCCTATGGGAGCTACAATCTTAACATCAATGCTCCGTGTTTTCAAAACGCGGAAGTACACACTCCTTGTACTTTCCTCTATCTCTAATGAAGCAAACTCAGACAATGCATCTGCCTTAGCATTTTCCTCCCTTGGGATGTGCTCAACATGGCATTCATCGAATTGAGTCATCACAGCCCTTACTAGGCGGACATACTTAGCCATTGTATCATCCCTTGCATCAAACTCTCCCTTGACCTGGGATATGACCAACTTCGAGTCTCCACAGACTTTTAAGTTCTTGACTCTCAGTGTCCTTGCTAGGCCGAGGCCAGCTATCAGAGCTTCATATTCTGCTTCATTATTTGTAGTTGGGAAGTCTAGCTTCATAGCATATTCAATCAAGAAACCATCGGGGCTTTGTAAAACTAGCCCTGCTCCGCTTGAATTTGTTTTTGATGCTCCATCAAAATAGAGAACCCAATATTCCTTCTTCTTAACGTCATTTTCTTTGTTTCCTTTATCACCTTCTGTGTTTTGAGGTATAGTATCTTCCTTCCCCCCGACTTCTTGGTTGGGTATGGTACATTCCACCACGAAGTCAGCCAATGCTTGGGCTTTTATTGCCGTTCGTGGCTTGTACTTGATGTCAAATTCTTCCAATTCTATTGCCCACTTAATCAACCTCCCACTAGCTTTGGGACTATGAATAATAGTTCTCAAGGGCTGATTTGTTAGCACTTTAATTTTATGAGCCTGAAAGTAAGGATGCAACTTCTTTGAATCCATTACCAAGGCCAATAGTTGAATAATTCAACTCAGCCCCATGCAGAATTTTGCTAACATAGTATACGGGATTCTGGACTTTAAGTTCCTTCTTAACCAATACATCACTCAAGGCATTTTCTGAAACGGCCAAATATAAGTACAAAGTTTCATTCAGAGTTGACTTGGCCAACAACGGGGCTTGAGCCATATATTTCTTTAATCCTTCAAATGCCTCCTGGCTTTCCTCAGTCCATACAAAATCCTTAACCTTCTTCAAGAATTTAAAGAATGACAAGCATGTCTCCAGATTTGGAGATGAAATATCCTAGAGCTGCAACTCTTCCAGTGAGTTTCTGAACGTCTTTTATGCAACATGGTGATTCCATGTCTAGGATAACCTTTATTTTATCAGGGTTGGCCTCGATTCCCCTCTTGGAGACCATCATACCTAGAAACTTTCCAGATCCCACCCCGAAAGCACACTTTGCAGGATTTAGCGTCATTTTATGATATCTCAACACCTCAAAGGCTTCCCTTAAATGGGTTATGTGATCAGCCCTTAATAAACTCTTGACTAACATGTCATCATCATAAACTTCCATAGTTTTTCTAATAAGGTCCTTGAAAATCTTATTTACCAACCTTTGATAGGTGGCTCCTGCATTCTTGAGACCAAACGCCATAACAAGATAACAAAAAACACCAAGGTCAGTAATGAATGATACCTTTGGGATGTCATCCTTGTGCATCTTGATATGATTGTATCCACTGAATCCATCCATGAAGCTCAGCATCTCATGACCAGCAGTAACATCTATCAACGTATCTATCCTCGATAATGGGAAACAGTCCTTAGGGCATGCGTCATTCGGATCGGTAAAATCCACGCACATCCTCCATTTTCCATTAGCCTTCTTTACCATCACATGGTTTGCTAACCATTCCAGAAACTGTATCTCCTCAATGAAACCAGCCTTTAAGAGCTTTTCTACTTCTTGCTTAATAACTTTTTGTCTCTCTGGAGCAAAGCTATTTTTTTTGCTTCACAGTCTTTCGATTCTGATCCACATTCAGCTTGTGAGTGATCAGTTTCGGGTCTATGCCTGGCATATCAGCTGCCGACCATGCAAATACATCACCATTTTCTTCTAAAAAGTTCACCAACTTCCCTTTAAGGGGTTCCCCCAGTGTTGCTCCAATAAAAGTCACTTTCTCAGGATCCTCGGGAGCCAAAGGAATCGGAACCAAGTCTTCTGCTGACTTCCCTCTTTTCTCATCATTTTCACGGATATTCAGGTCTTCAATAGGCAGAACCTGTCCCCCAACCCTATCTGCCCTAAGAGAGGCCACATAACAACTCCTTGCCATCTTTTGATCTTCTCCAGTCCCATTTCGGGTGGGAAACTTCATCACTGAATGGTAAGAAGAAGGGACTGCCTTGAAGGCATGTATCCCTGTTCTTCCCATAATTGCGTTGTAAGTTGAACCAGCCTTTACCACCACAAAGTCCAACATTTGTGTTGCTTGTCTTGGTTCCTGACCTATGTTCGTTGGCAACTTAATTATCCCTTCCACGGGGCACTCCACTCCTGCAAATCCATATATTGGCATATCGGTCAGGGTTAATTGAGAATCATTGTAACCCATCCTTAGAAAGGTATCATGGAGTAAGATGTCCACCGAGGCACCATTATCTACAAGGACCCTTTTCACCAAAATGTTCCCTATTATTGGTGTTATGACCAGCGGGTCATCGTGAGGAAATTTCACACTCTCCAAGTCAGAATTATCAAATGCCATTGTTACTCCTGTCCTAGCCCTCTTCAGGGCTTCCCCAACAATATGCATAACTTCTCTAGTATATGTTTTCCTTGAGTTCTTGGATAAACCAGCAGCAGTTGGTCCTCCAAAGATTGTATTTATCACAGGCCCTCGGGGTCGCAGTCCTCCAAAGATTGCATTTATCACCGGTCCCCTAAGCTGGGGATTTCTCCCCTGATCGTCTTGGTCCCTCCTACGATCATCAAAGTTCTTTCTCCCATTGTTATTCCTATCTCCTCCATCTCCAGTGTACTTGCTTAACCTTCCTTTTCGAATGAGGAACTCTATTTTATCTTTCAATTGTCTAAACTCATCGGTGTCATGTCCAGCATTCTTGTGAAATCTGCAATATTTAATCTTATCTAGCTTGGTAGGATCAACCTTCAGGGGTTTAGGCCAACGAATATATCTATCTTTCTCAATTTCCATCAAGATCTGGCTTCTAGGAGCATTCAACTTAGCATATTCAGTGAACTTTTGCCCAGGTCCTCCCTTCTTCGGGGTCGAATAAGTGTTTTGCTCAGTTCTAGGATACTTGTCCTTAGCAATATATTCCAAATCAGTATTTCGCTTCTTGCCACCAGCGGGCTCGTTATTCACTAACGTCTTCCTCATGCTCTCCTCCACTTTGATGTATTTCCTGACCCTATCTTGGAGCTGTAACATACTTTTAGGGGGCACTTGGACAATGACATCTTGAAGAACTCGTCCCTAGTTCCCTGTTGCAGTGCTATCATAGCTACCTTGTCATCAAGGTCAGGGACTTTTAAAGCTTCCTTGGTGAAACGATTCAGATAGTCCCTCAAGGACTCTTTTGCTCTCTGCACAATGCTCATGAGGGATGCTGAACTTTTCTCATGCACTCTCCCACTGATGAATTACTTAATAAAAGCCTGACTTAGTTATCTGAAGGACCCAATAGAATTCGAAGGCAAACGACTATACCATCTTTGAGCCATTCCCGACAGAGTTTGAGGAAAGGCCCGACACTTAATAGCGCCATTCACAGGTTGCAGCAACAGTGCATTAAAGAACGTCCTGACATGATTAGCGGGATCTCCAGTACCATCATAAGCTTTGATGGTGGGCATCTTAAACTTTCTTGAGATATGGGTGTTCATTATCTCTTCAGTGAATGGTGGAGTAGGATCATTAGGATCTCCCAGAGAAAGAAGATTACTTGGATCAGCCTTTGGGACAACACCCCTTCTCTGTAGCGGATCATCCAGGTCTATGATTGGAGGAGGATTTCTCCCTCTTGGAGGTAGCAAGGGTTTGGAGGTCTGGTGCGCCTCCAAGTCGCGTTTCAGCCTTTGAATCTCAGCCTCGTGAGCCCTGATTCTCTCCTGTACTTCTTGGGGATTCGTCCCTCGGGTACTCCTAGGATGCCGGTTACCATCAGGCATCGGTTCTTTATCAGCACGCCTCCTTCTTGGGGCCACATCACCATCCGAAGATTCAGAGTCTCTCTCAGTGTAAGGACCAGAGAATTCTTGATCCTCTGGGATAGGAGCCAAACCACGTATATATTGTGGCGTCTGCCCTTGTGCTTTAATCCGATTAGCATGTCCACTCCCTCCAACCTCGGGGTAAAGGGGCATCCCATAAGGGGGGTTAGTGGTCACAACAGTTGAATACTCATACCCAACGGGTCGAGAATTCACAGGTGTATATAGCTGTTGAAGTTGGGAATTCGTCCCTTGAGGAGCCGGGGGAATTGTCCCTTGTGGCCGAGGTTCAGTTGTCCCTACCTGGGCTCCTCCTCGGGGGGCGGCATAGGTCGAATGCGGAGGTATCTCCTCCGTTGACGAAATCGTTTGGGTCGTTACAGTTGGTGTACCTCCAGGGGCGCTGTTTCCACTCCGTGTTCTCGCCATGGTTGTTGTTAAGTTTCCCACAGATGGCGCCAAATGTTATGAATTGAAAACTAGGGTATATTAATTGATGTATTTATTACTAAAGTTCGGGAGCTCAAGGCCTTTAATGGCCACTCTCATATTTCGTAGCTTAACTCTGTCTTTACGAGATGCCTACGTATCTCTCTGAGTTAGAGAATTAAGCCAAAAACGTAGTTCTGATTGGTGGGGGTGAGACCCCTTATATAGGTATTGGGAGTCCTTGAATTGGACTAGATCTAGGAGACTTGATGGGCAAGTCTCAGAATTAGAATGGAATTTGGAGTCCTAGGAAGTAGGAAACTGATTCTTTATCCTATGAGATTTCTTGAAGGCCAATCTCCAAGGAATTGTATCCTTAATTGGACTTTATTTATTAGCCGATTACCCCTTATTAATTAATTACGAAATTAATTAATATTCAGGGTTTTGGGCCCTTTTTAATGGGCTTAGCCGTCAGCCCAATTCTGATATAATTAATGCGATATTAATTACGCAATCAGTGTTTATTTTATTCCCTATCAAACAGGAATAAGAGTTAAACTTATGTGCAAATTGTACACAAGCTGTGCATTTCTGAAAATGGCACAAGAGGCAAGACCTGCTCATTGTCTAGTCTTCCCATATCCACTGCAGGGTCACATAAACCCCATATACCAGTTTTCGAAAATCTTGGTTTCCAAGGGAATCAAAGTCACATTTGTTATTACGAAATCTATGTACAGTTCTTTCAAACCCGGTTCCATAGTAGTTGAAACAATTTCAGACGGATACAATGAAGGTGGTCAAGCTTTAACTTAGAGCCTTGAGGTCTATTTTGCTAGATTTAAACAAGTTGGTTCAAAAACTCTAAAGCAGTTAATCGAAAAATTAAATAGTACATGCTCTCCTGTTGATTGTATTGTTTATGACTCTATAATGAGTTGGGTATTTGATGTTGTGAAATGTTCTGGACTAGTTGGAGCAATATTTTTCACTCAGTCATGTGCTGTGGACAACATATTTTATTATGTCAAACAAGGGCTACTTGAAATTCCTATTGTCGAGAACCGAGTTTCGGTGCCTGGACTTTCGGTGTTAGAACCACTAGACATGCCATTATTTGTTCACAATCCAGGGGCATATCCTGCTATCCTCAATTTGGCAGTGAATCAATTGTTGGATATTGATAAAGCGGATTGGGTGCTTTGCAACACTTTTTACGAGTTGGAAGAAGAGGTATGTGGTAAATTGTAGATTGTCATGATTTGGATGTACTGAAGTTGTTCCTGTCTTTACTTTAAAAAGTTTATATTTTCATACCATGAAAATTTTATTTGCATAAGTAATAGTTGTTCATTCTGATGTGTCAAATGTTGATGTCTGCTAGTAACTTCTATAGTGGAGGTGGTTTGTACTTCTAAATGCATCAATTTTTAGTTGAACTATAACTCTATAAGTATGCTCAAGAAAAATACTTTCTTGTGGTGATGAACTTTGTTTCTATGCAAGCACAGGTCATTCAATGGATTTCCAAACATTTATGATTGAGAGCGATCGGACCAACCATTCCATGCAAGTACCTAAACGATCAGAAAACAGTAGAGGATGACACATATACTGGCCTTCAAATGTTTAAAGCCAACATAGATTCTTGCATGAATTGGCTAAATGAACGACAAGATCATTCTGTCATTTATGTGTCATTTGGGAGTGTGGCACAACTAGATGATTTACAAATGCAAGAACTGGCTAATGGCATAAAACAGAGTGGAAAGCATTTCCTATGGGTTGTTAGAGCATCCGAAGAAGGTAAATTGCCTAAAGAATTCATGGAGAAAACCTCCGGAAAAGGATTAGTAGTCCAATGGTGCTCACAAATGGAAGTTTTGGCACACAAGGCCTTAGGATGTTTTGTAACACATTGTGTATGGAATTCAACTTTAGAGGCACTATGTCTAGGGGTGATAATGGTGGCAATACCGATATGGACGGACCAAGGCACTAATGCTAAGTTTGTTGCAGATGTCTGGAGGATGGGAATGAAAGTAGATATTGATAAAAATGGTGTTTTTAAGGGAGAGATGGTTGGACATTGTATAAGAGAAGTCATGGATGAAGAGAAATGTAAGGAAATAAAGAAAACTTCAAGGAGATGGATGGAAATGGCAAGGGAAGTAGTGCGAGAAGGTGGAAGTTCAGATATAAGCATCAATGAATTTGTTGCTAGCTTGAATCAACATTCAAATTCATGATGTTTTTATATTTTTATTTCCCCAACTAGTCTTGGGATGATCGGATTGGAGGTTTACAAACTTACTTTGCTTTTTATTTGAATCTCAGAAAGACACTGTAATTTCATTCTTTAAAAGGTCTTTTTATATATGGATTCTTTCATATAGTCATTTTCAATATTTAACATCAATTTTGATATTAAATTACTTATTTGTTGTTGTTATGGTAATAAGCAATCATGAAATCAATGAGTAAAATCGCCATTTTCTTGATTTGTTTTGGACCATTTACGTTAAAATTGGGAAAATGCAAGGTACCCCAAATTGATTCTTAAAATGGTCCCTGAATTAGTTTTTAAAACCGTTCTCAGATAATTACGTGTATCATATATAGTTAGTAACTTTATTAATAATAAGATGTGTTAGATATATTTGATAATGTCATGGCTAATATGATTTATGTTTGATTTTCAGATCTTACTTAAACAGGATAAATCAGTACTTATTGGAAGTCAGGACTTAAGGATATCAGTACTTATATTATCAGGAGATAATCATCAGAAGATGGATATCAAGACTTAAGTACTGAAGGACGTTCAGATAAGGAAATAAGCTGGTTAAAGGATAGAAGATCGAGACAAACATAAGAAGAGATATGCATGAAGAAGGAATTCTATGAAGAATAGAATGCTTGGAAGAAAAGATATATGATTGATATAGAAAAGAGTTCCCATATTGAGACCATCTGAATATGCCATATGGAAGGTGAGGATGACCATGTTTCTGGAAGCTACAGATCCATAATATCTTGATAGAATCAAGGAAGGACCTCACAAACCAACCAAGCTCGCTGTTGCAGTTGCAGGTGAAGCAGCAAAGACTGTACCAAAGGAGAAGAGTGACTACACTGCTGAAGATATCACATCAATTGCTAGGGATGCTAAGGTACGACACTTACTGCATAGTGCCATTGATAATGTAATGTCAAACAGGGTAATAAACTGCAAGACTGCAAAGGAGATATGGGATGCCCTGGAAACAAGGTGTCAGGGAACTGATACGATTAAGAAAAACAGGAAGACAATACTCACTCAAGAGTATGAACACTTTGACTCAAAGGCTAATGAGTCATTGACTGATTTATATGATAGATTTGTCAAACTCTTGAATGATCTGTCACTGGTTGATAAGGAGTATGATCTTGAAGATTCAAACCTTAAATTCCTGTTAGCTCTTCCTGAATGCTGGGATTTGAAGGCAACAACAATAAGAGACAACTACAATCTTGATGAAACAACTCTTGATGAAATTTATGGAATGCTCAAGACTCATGAACTTGAGATGGAACAAAGAAGCAAGAGGAAAGCAGGAAAGTCAAGGACAGTTGCTCTTAAGGCTGAAGAAGAATCCCCCAAGGCAGCTACCTCAAGGAAAGAGAAAGGTAAAGCTCTCTTCACAAAGTCTGATACTGAGTCATCAAGTTCTGAAAGTGATGATGACTCAAAATATGAAAGCTTGCCTGAGACGGATGCTGATGAGGAGATGATGAAGCTGTGTGCTCTTATGGTGAAAGAGATCACAAAGATTGCATACAGGAAGTTCAGGAAGGGAAAGAAGTTTTCCAGGAAAGGCACAAGTTCTGATAAGAAGAATTTCTGAAAATCTGAGAGCAGAGGAGTAAAGTCTGACAGAGGAGATTATACAAATGTCAAATGCTACAACTGTGGTGAGAAAGGCCACATATCTCCTGATTGCAAGAAAGTGAAGAGTGACAAAGGCAAGGCTCTTGTCACAAAGAAGAAAAGCTGGACAGACACCTCAGATTCTGAAAGTGAGGAGAATTATGCCTTGATGGCAAATGCTGATAAGGCAAGTGCTGAAAGCAGTTCTGATGCTGCTGAATCAAAGGTACCTCAAACTACTTATGCTTTTCATACTGATGATATTAATGAGTTGAGAAAATATCTTAAGACCATGTTTATTAGTTATAGAGATCAAACTTTAACATGTGAAAGATTAACTTCTGAAAACTTGGCTTTTAAGAAAAGAAATGATTTATTAGAAAAGGAGTTAGTTATGTTCCATCAAACTCAGAAAGATAGAGATGATGCTTTTTATGTTAGGGATGAAGTGCTAAAAATGAATGAATCTCTAAAAGCTGAGTTAGAAAAGGAAAGAGAGGTTATCAGGACTTGGACTAACTCTGGCAGAACAACTCAGAATCTGTTAAGTAGTGAAAACTGGAAAGAGGGCTTAGGTTATGGAGAGGATAAGAATGATAAAGGAACTGTAGATATTAAGCCTGTAGTTGTTAAACAAAAGCCAAAGATAAAACCTGTTAAGTTTGTAGCTGTAAAGTCTGAAAATGAGAAATCAGAAGTTAAAAGGGAAGTAATTTCTGACAAACTAAAATAGGAAAAGACAACTGAAGTAAACATAGGCTTAATGACAAAGAAACAGCTTAAACATAAGCTGAAAGATGTTAAGAATGCAAACAAGGTAAAATCACCTAGGAAAAATAGGAATGGAAAGGAAGGTGTGAATAAAAGCAATGATTATAAGCCTGTTCCTGAAGCTCCTAGGAAAATGTGTCATAACTGTGGAAGTTCTAACCATCTGGCTTCTTTTTGCAGGAAGAATAAGAATATAAACTCTTTACCTTCAAAGTCAGGAGTTAAGAGTCAGTCTGTTAGATATAAGCCACAAAATCCTTGTTTTCATTGTGGTAGTTTATGGCATTCCATTTATACTTGTAAGGAATATCATAGTTTGTACTATGATTATTATCAAATAAAACCTTCTTTAAAGAAAGTTACCATTGTTCCTTCTAGTGTAAGTTCTGATTCAAAGTCTGATAGTGTAAATTCTGATAAGAAAAATGTTAACATAAACTCGGATGCTAAATCCGCTGCAAATGTTAACAGACTTAATAAGGCCAAAGGATCCAAGCATGTCTGGGTCCTTAAAACTAATCATTAGTGGTCTTTGTGATTGCAGGGCAACAGGAAAAACATCTTAGTTCTGGACAGTGGATGTTCAGGACATATGACTGGAAATAAAGCCCTGCTATCAGACTTTGTGGAGAAAGCTGGCCCAAGTGTTTCTTATGGAGATGGTAACATTGGAAAAATATTGGGATATGACAATATCAATCTTGGAAATGTCATCATTAAAGAAGTAGCTCTGGTCTCAGGACTTAAACACAATCTGCTGAGTGTTAGTCAAATCTGTGACAGAGGTTATCATGTGGATTTCTTTGAAGAACACTTGAAGTTGTAAGCAAATCTACAGGAAAAGTTGTTCTGAAAGGATACAGGCGTGGTAACATTTATGAAGCCAAGCTTTCAACAAGTACTGATGGTTCTGCAATCTGTCTGATGAGTAGAGCATCCATGAAGAAAGCTGGAATTGGCACAAGAAACTCTCTCATTTAAACTTCAACAACATAAATGAGTTGGTCAAGAAAGATCTTGTGAGAGGACTGTCAAAGTCAGTATTTGCTCCTGATGGCCTTTGTGATTCTTGTCAGAAGGCTAAATAAAGAAAATCCTCATTCAAGAGCAAGACTGAATCATCAATTCTTGAGCCTTATCACCTACTACATGTTGATCTATTTGGTCCAGTAAATGTTATGTCTATTGCAAAGAAGAAATATGCTTTGATCATAGTGGATGAGATCACCAGATACACATGGGTGTATTTCTTGCACACAAAAAGTGAAACTGCATCTATCTTGACTGATCATGTCAAACAACTGGATAAATTGGTCAAAGATTCTGTGAAAATAATAAGGAGTGATAATGGTACTGAGTTCAAAAATTTGATGATGGAAGAGTTCTGCAAAAACCATGGAATCAAGCAGTAATTTTCTGCTCCTGGAACTCCACAGCAAAATGGAGTTGTTGAAAGAAAGAATAGAACTCTCATTGAAGTTGCACATACAATGCTTGATGAAGCAAAGCTTCCAACCTATTTCTGGGCTGAAGCTGTGCAGACTGCTTGTTTTACTCAGAATGCAACACTCATTAACAAGCAAGGAAAGACACCATATGAGATGGTGAAGAAAAAGAAGCCAAATCTGAAGTATTTTCATGTATTTGGATGCAAGTATTTTGTTCTTAAGACTCATCCTGAACAGCTATCCAAATTTGATCTAAAAGCTGATTAAGGGATCTTTGTTGGATATCCACTTTCCACAAAAGCCTTCAGAGTCTATAACTTGAGAACAAGAGTGGTCATGGAATCTATCAATGTCTCTTTTGATGATAAAAGATTACTGGACTTGAAGATTTTATTGATCATGATCAGCTGAGATTTGAAAATGAAGACTCAAATTCTGATACTGATAATCCTGACAATCTAAGTCCTGATACTGCAAACTCTGATGGATTAAACTCTGATGTTATTGAAACTGTGGTGACTACGCCAAAGGAAGATGCACCTATTCAGGGGGAGCATACTCAAGATCTAACCACATCTCAAGAAGCATCAGAACATACATCTGGCTCTTCAAGTTATGATTCGTCAAGTTCTGATAAGCCAAGTTCTGATAGTTCGGAAAATCTAAATTCCGAAGAATCCAACTCAGAGAGCATAGTTTCAGGGGGAGCATCAGAAAATGTTAATGAAGACAGCATGGATCATGGGGGAGCATCCAGTTTTAGAGAAAACCTTCCATCTGCAAGGAAGTGGACTAAATCACATACACCTGATTTGATAATTGGAAATCCTGATGCAGGTGTCAGAACTAGAACAGCTACTTCAAGTGAATGTCTTTACAATTCCTTTCTTTCTCAGACTGAGCCAAAGAAAGTGGAAGAAGCTCTTCAAGATGTTGATTGGGTGCAAGCAATGCAGGAAGAGTTAAATGAATTTGAAAGAAATAAAGTCTGGACCCTAGTGCCAAGACCAAAGAACAGATCTGTTGTTGGTACAAAATGGGTATTCAGAAATAAAACTGATAGTGATGGCATAATTACAAGGAATAAGGCAAGGCTGGTTGCAAAAGGATATTCTCAACAGGAGGGAATTGATTATGATGAAACATTTGCACAAGTTGCTAGATTGGAAGCCATAAGGATATTTTTGGCTTATACTGCTCACAAAAAGTTTACTGTCTTTCAAATGGATGTAAAAAGTGCTTTTCTCAATAAAGAATTGGAGGAAGAAGTATATGTTGAACAACCTCCGGACTTTGTAGATTCCAAATATCCAGATTATGTCTACAGGCTTGATAAAGCACTTTATGGACTTAAGCAAGCTCCAAGAGCATGGTATGAGACTCTAGCTTAGTTTCTTCTGGAAAGTGGATTTAACAGAGGAACTATAGACAAAACACTGTTCTACCTCAACCATGGAAAGGACTTACTTCTGGTCCAGATATAGAAGATCGAGATAAACATAAGAAGAGATATGCATGAAGAAGGAATTCTATGAAGAATAGAATACTTGGAAGAAAAGATATCTGATTGATATATTTTAGGAAGCAGAATTATATTCCATATCAATTACCGATTATCTTGTAACTGTGTAGTATATAAACACAGACATAGGGTTTACATTATAAGTGTTATCACAATCGAGAAGATTATTCATTGTAACTCTAGCAGCTCTCGTGATATTTGTTCATCACTGAGAGAGAACAGTTCCATATTGTAACAGAGTTTATTATTTCAATAAAGTTTATTTTCTGTTACTTGAGTTATTAAAGTTCAATTTGATTGTACTATACACTGTATTCACCCCCTCTACAGTGTGTGTGTGTGTGTGACCTAACAAGATGTTAACCGCGTGCATACATATGACTATACGAGTAAACAAACTAAAACACATCAAGTATCGTGTCACATGGTTCGGAAAAAGTTTTGCGAAGTAGTTCGGGGTACCTAATACTATCCGTACGAAGGGTATCCTAGTACCAGTAAAGTAAATATGAAGTAATAATTATTACTGCTTAAAGTATCTTCAACCCATTACACTATTTTCAAATTTAACCCCAATACATCAACACTAAATTTTACAAAATTCTTTTATTATATAGATTATTTTATTACTAAAATAAAAAAATAAAGTTAAAAGTAATAAAGTTGTGGGATATAAATGGAACAAATTTGCTTTTAGTAAAGAAGTACAGGGCAACAATAGAAATGAAGGAATTGGCCAAGCAACTACAAGAGTTATTGGATAAAAGAGTTATAAGGCCGAGTGTTTCTCCGTGGGGTGCTCTAGTTCTATTTGTGAAAAAGAAAGATGGAAGTATGAGATTGTGCATGACTATAGAGAGTTAAATAAATTGACAATTAAGAATAGGTACCCTTTACCTCGTATTGATGATTTATTTGATCAACTTAAGGGAGCAGCTTACTTCTCGAAGATTGACTTGCGATCGGCATATCACCAGTTGAAGATTAAGCCGGAAGACATACCAAAGACTGCTTTCAGAACCAGATGCGGATATTACGATTTTCTAGTTATGGCATTCGGATTGACAAATGCGCCAGCCGCCTTTATGGATTTGATGAACCGAGTATTCAAGGAGTATTTGGACAAGTCTGTCATTGTGTTTATCGACGATATTCTAATATACTCAAAAACCGAGGAAGAACATGCTGAACTTTTTAGAACAGCTTTGGAGACTTTAAGAAAGGAGAAGTTGTATGCAATTTTTTTGAAGTGTGAGTTCTGGCTGCGAGAAGTTCAATTTTTAGGGCATATTGTCGGAAGCGAAGGAATTCGAGTTGATCCCGCGAAGATAGAAGCTGTAATGAATTGGAAAAGGCCGAAGATCCCGACTAAAGTTAGAAGTTTAATGGGATTGGACGGATATTATCGAATATTTGTGAAATATTTCTCAAAGATTGCAATACCATTGACAAAATTGACCCGAAAGAATGAGAAGTTTGAATGGACGGAGAGTTGTGAAAAGAGTTTTCAAGAATTGAAGCAGAGATTAGTCACCGCTCTAGTAGTAGCCCTTCCAGATGATCAAGGAGACTTTGTAATATTCAGCGATGCGTCACACAAAGGATTGGGTTGTGTTTTAATGCAACACGGGAAGTTGATAGCCTACGCGTCAAGACAACTTAAGCCTCACGAGTAAAGGTACCCAACTCATGACTTGGAACTGGATGTAATTGTATTTGCTTTGAAGCTGTGGAGACATTACCTATATGGAGAAAAATGCGAGATATATACGAATCACAAGAGCCTGAAGTACATTTTCACTCAAAAGGAATTAAACATGAGGCAGCGAAGATGGTTGGATTTGATTAAGGACTATGATTGCACGATCAGTTATCATTCTGGGAAAGCGATGGACTTCATAGTTGGATTACCAAGGACAAAATCTAATCACGACGCTATTTGGGTAATAATCGATCGATTGACTAAGTCGGCTCATTTTCTACCGATCAACGAGAGATTTTCAATGGATAAGCTGATTCATATGTACGTAAAGGAAATTGTCACTCGTCATGGGGTTCCAGTATCTATTGTGTCGGATAGAGACCCTCGTTTCAACTCCATATTTTGGAAGCAATTTCAAGAACATTTGGGAACTCGACTCAAGATGAGCACTGCCTATCACCCACAGACAGATGGACAAAGTGAGCGCACGATTCAGACCATGAAAGACATATTGAGATCTTGTGCTATGGAATTCAAAGGAAATTGGGATGAAGTTGGAGAACGAAAGGTAATTTGCCCCGAACTGATTCAACAAACGAAAGAAGCGGTAGATTTGATTCGAAATCGATTGATCGCGGCTCAGGATAGGCAACGAAAGTATGCTGATCCACGCAGAAAGGACGTAGAGTATGAAATATGAGAAATTGTTTTGTTGAAAGTGTCGCCCTGGAAGGGGATAGTTAGATTTGGCAAGAAAGGAAAGTTGAGTCCAAGATTTATCGGACCTTTTGAGATTTTGGGTAAAATTGGGAAAGTGGCATACGAGTTGGCCTTACCGCCTCAAATGCAACACATTCACAACATTTTTCACGTATCATTGCTTAAGAAGTTCAACCCTGACGCCAAAGGTATCATAGAGAATGAACCAGTGGAGATTGAGCCAGATTTGTCTTATGTCGAGCAACCGGTTATCATTTTAGATAGAAAGGATAAAGTGTTAAGAAATAGAGTAGTTCCTATAGTAAAGGTTTTGTGGAGGAATCCCAAGGTTGAAGAGTCAACATGGGAATTAGAAAGTGATATGTTAGATAAGTATCCTCGTATGTTTGCTTATATTATGGGGACAAAATCCTTTAAGGGGGGAGGTTGTAACGCCTGTGAATATTTGATATGAATGTAATATAATATTCTATTTTGTGCTATATAATTTTTATGTGTATTGGATGTTAGGAATTATGTGAATTCAATGTGTTCATATATGTTCTTCGTTGTGTGGCATTGCGAATATTGTTAGATTATTTATAGGCGTATGATTAATTGTACGCAAGCAAATTTCGTTACGTGAGTAAATAATATTTGAGTTATTGTAGTGGCGATTAAGCGATAGATTATCATTCGGCTTAAAAATCAAATTACTTGCAATTTTCCTATGTGACTTATAATTTTTAATTATATTTATTGTGGCTTGTTTAATAGGAAATTGATCTTAGAAAATTCTTTTAAAATATATTCTTACTCAAAATTTTTGAAAATAATTTTATAAAACTTCTAAAATCTCATAGTATTTATTGTATTAATTTTGTGATTTATGGAGTTGTATTTTATTTATTAAAATCCATTCTTTTTAATCATAATTTTATTAATTATTGAATTACTAGCATACCCTTGCATGCATTTTGGCTTATAATAGGGTCCAAGGCTAAGACCATCAATTCTAACCCCACTAACTTGCAATATTACCTCTTTAACCTTGCATACATTTTTATCACTACTAGAAAGAGGGAAATTTATGTACATTCTCCATTCCACTATCACATTTTAGTAACAAAAACCAAGTGAGTGCTCTCATTTTTCCTCACACACCCACTCACACACCTCACTCTCTCCTCTCTTCACTCCCTCTCAGCCGAAGCTCATCCCCGCCCCATTCTTGTCATTTTCTTCACTTTTTCTTCATCTTCTTTCACTTCTCAAGTTAGTCAAGCTAAGAACTTCATCATTTAGTGGAGTAACATCATTTTAAGGTGAATTTTGTGTGTGCATGTTGGTAAAGCCGAGGTTGAGGCTTTGATTCTTATGAACTCAAGGTTGCAACCATGGTGGCTTATGGAAATGAGCAAGATATGATCTTGGAGAGGTGTTACACTTCTATTTTACCAAGTCATACTCATTGTTCATAAATATTTGGAAATGATTTCTTAAGATCCGAATGTAAAGTGTTGATTTTGGGAAGTTTTTATGAAAAATGGCCATGCATGATGATTTTTAAAGTCTTACTCTTTATAAATGTGGTTTTGTTAATATTAAACCCTTGCATGCTATTTTTCCATCAAGATACCTTAAGTTTAGTACTTGCATGTTGATTTTAGCACTTGCATGTTGGATATAATACTTGCATGTTGATTTACAAGTGATTTTCAAAGTAGAAACCATACTTGTTGATTTTGTGATTTGGTATTTGACTTGTATGAGATGCATGTTGTGGTTTTTGGTTATAAAATGCTAGATGAAGTATTCCATGATGATAAGTGATTATATTCAGTAGATATCAAGTGATTATTTAGGGTTTATGGTTCGAATTTTTGCTTAACAACTCGAAGTCATGATATTGCTATTATAGTTGTTCTTTTAACTTCTTGATATTTGATTTTTGTGAGTTGCATGCCATATTTCCTTTGATAAAATGCTAGTTCAGATTATAAATTATGACATGAGCTTAAGGTCAGTAGGTGTCATGAAGTTACCATGCATGTTTACTTCGAATTTTTGCTTAAAAATGATAAGTGATGGCTTGCCATGTGATGTGATACCTTACTTGTTTTTATAAGTGATCTTCATGCTAAATAAATTGGAAATGAGCCTTAAAATGTTGATAGTCAGTAGGTATTAGTGTATGTTAGGGCTTGCCTTGTTTGGTTGTCGATTGTTATTTGGTTTTGGTGTAATGAAGGGAGTTAAGGTGGAAGGAGTCGCAATGATCTTAGTTGGGCAGATTTTTGGACTAGAAGTTTAAGTCATTTTAGGTGAGTTTTAGCTAGGCCTTGGGTAGGCCTGAGCTCAAGAGAGTTGGGACTTGGTTCATACTTGAGTCCAGTAGCTTTAGATTTCATAAAAACTTGCATTTGGTTAGGCGCACACACACAAACCCGAGAGCAACTCAGAACAGGGCAGATTTGGGTAAACTTGAATTTTGGTTGATTATCATCATGTCATAGGTTAGGCCTTTATGAGGCCTTGGTCTAAATAGGTATAATGAAGTCTTAGGAAGCTTAACAAGCCTTTAAAATCAATAAATGAACTAGATAAATGAGTTTTAAGTTGGTAAAATCAGGGCAGTTTGTAAATCAGGGAAGGTAGTTTTGTGCCAACTTCCACTTAAGGCCTAGGGAGGCCTAAGTGAGGCCTTTGAGTCATTCCAACTTTGAGATTCAGTTTAGAGTCTTAGGCTCTGTTTGGGATTGCTGTTAAAAATTGTTGTGCTGTTAGAAAAAGTGCTGCTGGAAAATGTGCTGTTGTAAAAATCAGATGATTGTTTGGTAATTTTTTTGATACGTATATGTTTTGATGCAAAAAAATAAAAATAATGATGCTTTTGATAAGGTTTGATGGTGAAATCAGCATCTGCTTCCCGCAACAGCTGAAAAGCAGCTTTTTCTAAAAGCACGGAGGGACTTGCTTTTTCTAACAACAGCTTTTAGGCCAAAAACACTTTTTCGAAAAGCAGCTTTTAAATTTTACCAAATAATTTTTTGACTCCTTTTCAGCGAAAAGCTACTGTTACTGTCTGCAACAGCAATACCAAACACACCCTTAATAACCTCTGAGAGTTGGTTTGGAGTGAAGGCCCAAGGTGGAGATACCTTATTTCTACCAAAACACCTGAAAGTCACCATTAGACTTGCCTTTGGAGCTTTAGAAAGGTGCATTGCATTTGTGTGTCTTTTAAGTGAGGCCTTGATGTCAAACCAATTGCTAAAGTTAGATTAAAGTCATAAGAAGTCATAGGAGTCTATATATTAGCTTAAAGTCATAAGAAGTCATAGGAGTCAGAATATAGCAAAGCCCCAAAGTAGAACTTCATATTTTTTCCAAGGCACACAATTGGTGCCAAGGTGTGCATTCGGTAAGTCAAATAGTGTGAATTGCATTTGTGAATCATTTGAAGTGAGGTATAAGTGTGCCTTACTAATTTTTGGTTGAGTTGAGGTCTGTAAAGGAGGATTAGGAGTATTGGTCATGATAATTATATGTTATATGATTAATTGCTTAAGTGACTAAGGTCGGAAATAGAGTCTAGTTGTGCACTATTAATTAAGTGATAAAATTGCCATGTCATTTCTTGCTATGTGTTATGTGGGTTATGTGATGCATATATTACTTGTAATTAGTATAAATTAAGAGTATATATATATGTGTGTGTGTGTATATGTATATATATGTATCTATAGTATACGCGAATGGTTAGTTAGCAAGAGTTGTAATGAGGATACTATTTATTATAGGTTCAAGTAGGAGGCCAGGAAAGGAGCCCATAGACAATTCCATTCAAGAGCTCAGTAAGCGTAGTCCAGGAAAGCGAACTCTCAATTATCTTTATAATCTTGTTCCTGTGATTAATTACCCTGTGAATGCATGACTACAGTATCAATAAGATTAATTAGACCCCGACATCACCCAATGATTTGACCTTGATTTAGTTAATCGCTTTCATACTTGAATTGATCCTGTTTCATCACATATTACCTCTTACCCTCATGGATACCCTACAAAAGTCCCTTAATATATCATGTGAACCCTAAACCCCTCACAAATTTGAATTATTTCTTTTGGGAACCCTGATCTTAATAACATTCCCTCTTTTGAAAACTTGTCACTTGATCCTTGACAATACCAACCCTTGTTATCCTGTCCTTGATCAAGAAATCTTCGAAATTAAAATGAATTGATTAAAAGGAATTAGATGGTATGTTCCGGTAAGACTGAGGCGCCACATTGTTAAAAACATCAGTAGCAGGGAGCCTGATGATTTTATTTGGCCAATGTGTGCCGAGGATCCTCAATAGTTGTGAATCACTTGTTATGTGGTTCGGAGCTTTGATGTGGGCTGACCACCCCTCATTACTCATAGCGTTGTGTGATTTTCAATTCCATACACTTACTAAAAACTTGATCTTTTATATGAGATTTCTTATTGTCGATTATCTTCTGTTATCGTTTTAATGAGTATATGATGCATTGTTATTCACTGTGATTCACTTGCTGAGCGTTTTGCTCATTAATATTGTTATTGATGTTATACCTTCAGTGAAACCCGAAGATGGTTCGTTTCAAGCAAACTGCGCGTAAGACTTCTGGGGACTCGGGGTATGCCTACCATCAGATGTTGGAGCAGGTAGGGAACTAGTAATTCCCTAAGGATTATAAACTTTGGGTTTAAAATTCGGTAGAAATTTGACTTAAGATATTTTTGGTCTGTAATAATGTTAGATGTTGTTCAAACTCATTCATGTGTATTCGGGGATTGTGGTTAAGGGTTGTAACTTTAATATTCTATCTTTTGTAGTATTTTACTGTTTAATTAATATTATGCATAATTCTGTTAGTTAGTATTGTGGGTCCGTCACAATTTGAATATACAAAAACTCTCAAACTTTAGTCTAACACTAAATTAGGTGTGACACCAAAATTATATAACTTTTAAAGTTGGGTTGAAAAAGAGTTTTACACCAAAATGGTGTAAAAGTGCATTTTTAGAGTTGAGTCGGAGATTCTGATGCACAAAATTTCCAAAATTAACTTAAATTTTATATTTAATAAATAAATCAAACTAATAGTTTCAACATTAATTAAAAAAAATAACCTTTATCCCAAAAGAATAACTTCATAAATGAAATTAATTAAACATTAATTAAAAAAGGTTTGTAAACAATAAATAATGGATGAACGTTTCAAAGTAACTACATACTTGGGTTCCTTTATCAGATCTCCCGCTAACTTCTGACTTCCTTCTTTTGATTGCATGCACATTCATCCATGTGTAAAAACATTTCGATCAAATAAAATCAAAAACCAATACCCCCCGGAATATTAAATTTTCCTCCGGCAATGAATTTATTACCGTACTCCGACGTCGATTCGAGCCTCAGAGCTCTGGCTGGTCGGGCTGAGGGTTTCGGCCGATCAGCCATCGGTGGTCTCCGTGGAGCCTTACATTATGTCACCTCATTAGCTGGTATTAATTTATCGCGTTTCTTCTATTTTTGGATCTAAAGTTCATTTTATCAAATGCATATTTAGATAAGCCTGCTGCTAGAATATGTACTACACCTCCGTCCCAAATTACTTGTCCACTTACATGTATTTTACTTGTAACCTTTGATTTTTATGCGTATATTTTAAGTTGCATTCACCACACAACTCCGTTTATGAATTTTCCTTTTGTATAAATGGATTTGCGCGGTCAATGCACCTTAAAATACGTACATAATTCAAACTGAATAAGTAAATTGGGACGGATGGAGTATTGTTCTGCTTTTGTTATAGATCAACAGCCTGCCATGATGTATATTAAGGGTTGAGTTCTATCGAAACCATAATTAAAAATAAAGAACATTTATGTTTAGCAAGCCTTGCAGTACAATATTTGCAATGTTCTGGAGCCAGATTCTAAGATCTCCCATGTAATACTGATCTCCAACTATTTAATTATAATTAACATAACTTGCGAATGAGTGCATTTCATTAGAAGCAGAAATCTTCTGAAGCATGTCGATCTTGTATATGATATAAACTTGTGCTGTACTTTCAGATGATGGACCAGGATCACTTCGTGAAGCATGTCGTAAGACAGAGCCACTCTGGATTGTGTTCGATGTTTCTGGTGACATTCATCTGTCATCTTACCTAAATGTGTCTTCATTTAAGACAATTGATGGTCGAGGCAGCCGTATAAGACTCACTGGCAAAGGTTTAAGACTAAAGGAATGCGAACACATAATTATATGCAACCTGGAATTCGAAGCTGGTAGAGGACATGATGTTGATGGAATTCAAATCAAACCAAACTCAAAGCATATTTGGATAGACCGATGTAGCTTGCAAGACTACGATGATGGGCTGATCGATATTACCAGAGAAAGCACAGACATTACGGTTTCTAGGTGAGTTGATCCACACAGCTATGTAGTTTGTTCAGTTTAGAATCTATTTAAGACTGCGTCCTGATAATTATATTTCCTGCTGCTAACAGATGTTACTTCACAAACCACGACAAGACTATGCTTATCGGGGCAGACCCATCTCATATTGGGGATAGATGTATCAGAGTGACTATTCACCACTGTTTTTTTGATGGAACACGACAAAGACAACCTCGGGTTCGATTTGGGAAAGTTCATCTTTACAACAACTACACAACAAACTGGGGAGTATATGCTGTTTGTGCTAGTGTTGAATCACAGGTAATGTAATACTTTTGGCATACATGATACATATGCATGTGAGATGTATTCTGGAAATAAAACCATAATCCTAATCTCATCTACTTCCTGTGGGATTTGATATAATTATAGTTTCGGCATACAATCTCATTTTAATTTTCTCATATGTTGCGCTTCTGCCTCACGTCAGATATACTCTCAATGCAACGTCTATGAAGCAGGAGAGAAGAAAAAAGCTTTTGAATATTACACAGAAAAGGTAAGAATCCGAGTATTTGGATTCGAGTTGGATCCTACTTGTTAAAAAAA
This sequence comes from Apium graveolens, assembly GCF_009905375.1. Taxonomy (NCBI): domain Eukaryota; kingdom Viridiplantae; phylum Streptophyta; class Magnoliopsida; order Apiales; family Apiaceae; genus Apium; species Apium graveolens. The sequence continues at coordinate 20,716,631 of NC_133648.1, read as the reverse complement.
ACGAAGACAATTCGTATACGTTTAGCCCTGCTAAAGTAGTAATGGTGCCACTGGTGTTTGAAGCTAATGTTGAAGGGCACACTTCTGCTTGTCAAAAAGTATTCCTTAAGTTGTAATACTTGTCGCAAACAAAGCCATATACTGTTGTCTGCGTGTTCTTATCCTCGGTTACTCACGGGGATCAGCTATCTACTTTAAGTTTTTAAGTAATTGTGATTGTGATGATTTTATAGGCAGCTGATAAAGATGAACCAAGTTCAGGGTTGATTAGGTCTGAGGGGGACATGTTCTTAAATGGTGCACAAGGATGTACTTCAACTGAAACAAGTGATGGAAACGTATTCCATCCTAGTGAATATTACTCAACTTGGAGTTTTGAAGCAGCTGCAGATTCTCTGAAGAATTTACTGCAAGCCTGTGCGGGCTGGCAATCAGTAGCTCGACCTGCAGATCAGTGTTGTGGTGATCTGGGTCGGAAGCCAGCAGATCAATGTTGTGGTAATCTCGCTGAGGATACAACAGATGATCAATTTACCAACTTGTCTACAAACATTTAGCTGTCTGTAATGCGTGAAAACACTAGTGTCTTGTGACAGTTTTGTATGACAACAATGGTCTCTTGTGATGGTCAGAGCATCTCCATAGTGTCACCTAAAATGGTTGGCTAATTGTAATAACGGTTATGTAAAATTTATCAACCTGTAGGACAATATACCCAGCTGAAGTTGGCTGAGTTGATTATAATGATAGGTTATATTTTAAAAATGACATGTTATTGTTTCAAGTTTTTATAAATAGCATACATCATTTTCATGTGGAAAATAATAAATGATGTGAAATTTCACTACAAGTTTGTTGAGTTTCGACGAATATGATCAATGAGGGGTTGGCTAAAATGACGAGGGGTTGGCTAAAATTAGAACCCGAGGCAGTGATTTATTTGATATACTCATAGATTTTTACCTAAGGGCTTGTCATGATTGTAGACTCTGTACCACTTATTTTGTCACCAATCAGATTTCCACCGTATATTCAATCATATTAAACAAATTGATAGTTACCAAAAAATTATATTATTTATCAAAAATATTAACATATCAACTGAATGTGGACAATAGTTATGAGATGGACAGAGTATCATTTTTACGGATGGCAATTCATATTCTTCAGATTCTTTTTAATGCTTCAATTAAAAGAGGTTATGATAGTTCTATATCACCATTTATCGGTAGGTAATATTTATATACATCTCATCAGTGGCAATTCCTATTCTTCAAATTCTTTTTAAGGCTTCAATTAACAGAGGTTATGACAGTATATCACCATTTATCAGGTATCTACTTTAACACATCATTTTCTAGTACATCTTGACCGCTTTAAATCTCTAATAGAACTTCATTCAGACAATATGAAAGCTGTTCTCTTTTAAGATAATTCATTTCCTAGCTATTCTTGATAACACAAGTGGAAAAAATTTGGGCACTAAAATCTCTTCAACATATGTTAGCTCAAAGCAATATAACAGCAATAGTTTTTTAAAAGTACACATAAACCACAAAGTACTCGGATCGATCAACAAAGTATATCAAGAACTGGGATTGCAAAAAAAATCTCAATTTCCCTCCCTGAAAAATTACTAGCCTACACCTTGATGGCATATTTTCTCATGGGAAAGTACTTTTCCTTTTTCTTCTCTCGCTCAGTCTTCAACGATGCCTACAAGAAAAAAGAGTCGAGCTTCAGAAAGCTTCAGAAATTACTTATTGGCATCATAACTCCAATTTTTACAAGCACCTGTCAATCAATATTTTATCCACTACTCCCTGTCCCCTTTTAGTTGTCTCTCATAGAAAAAGAAATTGCCCCTAAATACTTGTTCTCTTCTTTTAAGGTGATTTTTTTGCAGTTTTTTTCCAAAATTACCCTTATACTTAAATAATTTTTTTTTTATCAAGGGTAGACAAGGAAACCAATTATCCAACTAACATTCTCTTGATATGCATTTTTTTTCAAAAAAGATGTCTAGGAAGGGACAGAGGGAGTTATTTATATTAAAACTGGTAGGAACATAAACATGATCACCAAAATTCGATTTATAAATACAGCAGTCATCCGATGTGAAAACTGTAAACTGTAGTTGTATGTGACCATGCTGTTAGTCAGTTTAAAGAGAAATATGTTAGTACCTATTCAGAAGCTACAACATATTTTCTTAAAGGGGTGCAGATGAGCAAATCTGTTTCAAGCAATTACAAAGAAATGCTCAGAGAACACCAACCAGTACCACTCCATGTCAATATCACAACTTTAGTTTATTGTATAACATCAATAAAATAAACTTACAGAGTGTTCAATTTAACGGCATTATAAAAGAAAACACCGCCATATATCTTATATATATGTATGTATATTCAAGCTCCACTGCAAACTACATTAGCCCACAAACTCTACAAACCTCCAAAATTCATTTACAATATATGCAAATTCACCAATTATATAAATAAGATTCTTCACATATTGTAAACATAAACATCACATAGTTCATAATGCACAAAAATAAGATTCACAAAAATTCAAATAAAATTCAGAATACTAAACATAAAGACTATACGTGTGACTTAAGTTTCTTGTTAATAAATACTGGAAAGTAAAATTAAGTAGAAGAAGACCTGGTGCTTAGTAAGACGCCTCCTGATGGCTCTGGTCTTCTTGGGACGCAAATCAAGTGGCATGAGTTTCTTGTTCTTATAGACTTCCCTAAGAGCAGCCTTCTGCTTCTGTTGCATGACTGTTAATACCTGTGCAATCGACAACCTCACCACTTTGCTGTTTTAACAAAAACAGGAAACATAAAATAAGATTCCCATACATAACACTAAATATATCCAAATGATAATATAATTGGCAACTAGGATATTTTTACAACCTAAAAAAGCATTTGCATATGTGAACTTGCCTTGAATAAAATGATCATTCACACACAATCACAGACTACATTTCTAATAGGACAAAGTATAAATCATTACAGAATAGATACCAGTGCATTCATTTAAAGCATAGAATATAAATAGGAAATGAAGTGTAATTCTATAATAAAAACATTTCCAAATAGATTCGGCAAAAGTTCACACTGGTACAGTGACAGAGTTAACAGAGAGCTCTATTATTTTTATTATCGCTTGATATTTCATATTTCCATCCAAGACTCTCACTACATCAAAAAATATCACACACTTTTGATACACTGTCAACATTCTCTCCCTACTACATATTCCTAGTCACATTCACATACACACACATATTACTCATAAAACCGCGCCACACATTTAAATAACTGTCTCCACACTCGAGACTAAACTGTTTCTACTAACAGCATTCTCGACATACCAAACATAAAAACCATCTCCAACCCCTAAAAAACACAACTAAACTATGCACATTATCGCAATAACCATAAAAACACAAATGAACTACCCGTAAATTCATCGGAACATAATACACATACAATCACATTAAAAATGATCCAAACACATAATTAAGCACAAAAACAAGAGTTCATACATCTTGGAGAGCTTATTCGGAGCTCCACCAGTGACTTTCGCAACCCGAAGAAGCGAAAGCTCAGCCTTCAATTCCTGAAGCTGAGTCAACAAATCTGCCTTTGACTTTGTCCTCAGCTCATGTACCTTAATCCTCGCTTCACAATCACAACCAATTTCAAATCAATTCATACATACATTTAACTAAAATTAAATCACTAAAATATTTAATTATAATGTAAAAATCAAAAATGAAATAGAAAAATTACCCATTGATGCTGAAGTGTGTGAGCTGAGAGGCGGCGCTTTGTTGTTTCTGCTAGAACCCTAAAAATGTTAAATGTTTGAAAGAGAGAAGTTTAAATGAAAAATAAGTTTGGGCTTTTTAGTTGGAATCTGCGGAGCCCAATATAGGATGTGCTTTGCTTATTGGGCTGTTTGGGTTTTTAGTTTTGAGGGAGCGATTCAGTTTATTGAACTGGACTGTGCCTGTTGTTTTCAATGGAGGTTCAAAAGACGCCTAAAATTCTGCCTTTTATTCAAAACAGTTTTTCTACTAGTTTATAACATGTGCCATCCATGAATTGTTTATAATATATATAATTTTGTTATTTTATTATTATATAAAAATATTTATAAAAAACAATATTATGTATTGTTAAAATTAAAAAAAATAATATTTTGTGTGTATTATATTATTAATGGATTAATAATCTGAATATTTGAAATATTAAAAAAAATCCACACGCTACAGGAGTATAGCCTCTAGGTCACTCTGCGGGAAAGGAGGAGCTGCAAGAGCAGTGTAGTAATGGTGTGTAAGGTGTATGATTGTACTTGGATGATTTTCTTGATTTATTAATAATTTTCGAAAGTCAAATTTTGAATTATTAAAATTGATTTTGGAAGTGTTTAGTTTTTATGAAAGAAGTTTTTCAGAAGTTAGGTGTAATTATAAATTAAATTGAATTATATTTCATAGAATTTGTAGTTATATTAAATAATTGATTCAATATTTTTAAAATAAATTATATTTATTATAATTTTATTTTGGAATGTGTTAAAAAACTTTTTTGAAAGGTATTAACTAACCGATCAAACGAAACTTAGCTTATAATAGTATAGTATAGATAGATAGTATAGATATGATATTTTTTGATTTTATTAATTTGAATATAAGTAATACATGGCATGTTTTAATTGATGAGACTTATATTAATACACCCCACTAACCTTTTTTAGGAAAATTTTGAGAATAATTTTTGGAATCTCTAAAATTACTCTTAAATTAATTTTTTTAATTTGGCATAGAAGTTGTCCGACCCAAAGTCTTGCATGCTTAAAACAACGAATGGATTTGGGTGTTTTTGTTATGTGTGCATCTTTTTTCTTGAAAAAAATATGTAATTATGAAAATATAAGTGTTTTTACTAAATTATGGATGTGACACCCTCAATCTCGGGGTTAGGAAATGAGGACTCACACACCTCTATTCTAATAATTAAATATGCATAAACCCCGATTAACTACTAACAGGATCAACAGGATAAAGTATGAGATAAGATTACAACTACCAATCATGAATTATAACTTACAAACCCAAAATATTATTAAATAAACAATATCGATTCCGGCTGGAAACCGACAGATAACCCATTGTATCTTTATACACCTCTTTCTAGGCGCGAGCTCACTGATACAAACCACTACCTGCTCTGGCAACCGGAAGCCCTCAACACGGTAGGGACCACCAGGTACGCTCTTACGAGCAGTGCGCCTAAGTCTGGCCATCTTCTTGCTTAACTGCCATGGTTAGATTAAGACAAAACAAATGAGTATGAAACTCAGCAAGTAACTATATAGCAGTTCAACAATATTAAATCTCAATATACTTTGAACAAACTAGGGCATTCTACTTTAATTAATCTAGGTGGCAGATTTCCATTTTTTTTTCTTTAGGATAAGGAAAGGTATCTGAAGAATAGTAGGGCTTTCAAGAAACAAGGCTCGAAACAGGACGAAAGCCGCCATTCATCAGAAATTATTATAGGATCAAAATAGATCTTCCGATAGAGGAAAGCAACAGTATTTCAAGATATAGAATCAATCATATGATCAACAATTTCAAGAATCAGGGTTCTCGAGCCTTAAGCTCCATAATAACATAATCAACTCTTTTCAAAGCATTATAAACCATTTTCATTTCCAAAAATCAATTTACTGAATAAAAGTTTCAGTTCCCTTTTTAAATAATCATTTAGAACCCTTGATTGGATCACTTTATCTTTCCATTTCATTATATACGGGTGATCAGCCCGTATCGACCTCCATTCCGGTCTTTAAGGTACCAATCGGCATAATTTCAGCCTTAAATTGGACTAGTCCCACTAGACTCTTACCATGACTGGACTAGTCCCACTAGCCTCTTACGTCTCAATCCAATCCATCAGGAATTCATTTGGAAAACCTTGAGTTGGAAAAACAAATAGCTCATGCATTTACCATGATCCCTTTTGCGTTGCTTTACCAATTGATTTGTGATGTTGATGCGAGTGTAGTGATAGCGTTAAAGTGATGTTGAGTCTTGTAGGTTGACGTACATGCTAGCAACACTTGTAATTTCACTAAGTCTTAGAGAATGCTTAAGGACTAGATTGTTGTCATGGTTTGATGGTTTTCAAGGTTAATCTATTGATTATGCTTAAAATTTATAATAGGTTCTTAGTGATAAAAGGCATGAAAAGAAAAATTGGAGTAAAAATTGGAATTCATTGTTAATTGTGGCTAGGCATCAAATGGCTAGTATCCGACTCATATTTTTATGCGAGTAGTCTAGGGTTAAGCAAGATGGAGCGAAACGCACTTGCTCAGAAATTTGAAAAAAAAACAAAGAAAAGAAAAAATAGAGAGTTAATGCATAATTGATCACGAGTGGGCTCTTTGGTATTCGAGTTATTAAGTTCTTAGGGGACTTTGTGCCTAGTGACCTAAGGCTTTTTAAGTCTGGGATCCGCTAACCTAACGCTCGCTAAATGGATGCCATTGTATAAGTCTTTTGTGGACCTCACTCATTGCACGGTCAAATAAGCATTTGTTTATGTGTCAAATAAAAAGCATGATTCCGTAATAAGCTCCAGTAATCTTGAAGTGTTATAAGTCATTTTGTGCCTAAAATTTATTCTTCGTATAATCATATGATTACCTTGAGGATAGTCGAGTTATGATAATTGATCTAGTTTCGAAGCATATCTGTTAAGCATCCGCACACACCACGTTTCTGGTTGTATGTTAGTTTGCATGATTTGATTGATCTTTATTCGCCTAATTGCATTTGTTGAGATGTCGTAAGTTGGTTGGTTTGGTCGTAGTGAGGGGGATCGCTACATTTCATATAGATTGCATTCATGCATGTTTTTATTTTGTTTTTGAGTCTGTGACGCTTGAGGGCAAGCATCGATTTAAGTTTGAGGGTGTGATAAGTGGCATTTTATACCACTTAGAACGTCTTATAATGGCTTGAATTGATGTCTTGCAATCAAGTATTTTGTGTATTTGATGCGTTTTTCTAGCATTTGTGCATTTCAGGGTATTTCTTGCATTTGTGGAGAGATTTCGTCAAGAATAAACCTTAGAGTATGCTTGGCATTGCGAGTGGGAAGATAGGAGCAGAATGCAGCAAAGAACGGGAGCAAAACAAAGATTTTTTCCAGAAAGGTTCTGAGCGCCCGCTCAGCTCTGCTGAGCGACCGCTCAGGAAGCTGAGCGCCCACTCAGGATTGCTGAGCGGCCGCTTAGGGACGTAAATTAAAATTAATATTTTTAGACTCCTAATTCTGTTGAGCTTCCAACTTCTGAGATAACTGGATTTTGTGGGACTCCTATATAAGTAGTTTTCAGAGACGTTTCACGTGTGTTGAATCTTAGTATCAATCGAGGAGCGAGGAGATAAGGTAGAAGACCATTTTAGCACATCGCAACGAAGAGGAAGCATATTTTCTTGTGATTCTTTATTTCGTTGTAACAGTGGATGCTAGTTTTCTTCACTTTGAACCTATTTACTCTTGTGACGTACTCTGGTTTAATATAAGTAGTTTATTTAGTTATTCTCGCGTGTTATTATCATGTTTTCATATGAACCCATGATAACGATGAGTTCAATCATGGGCTAATCGTGATCATGGGGTCGTAACGGATTTGCTATAAAATTCTTTAGTTAGTTGTTTAATACCTTAGTGTGTGATGATTGTATGATATCTAGTATTGGTTGTGCTTATTCGTTTTATGTGCGTCGCGAACATATAAGATAGGGTGTTAATCTCTTTTGAAGCGACAGTGGATCTTGAGGTTTAGAACTTGTCATGCTAGCATAGGTTCATGTATGTGTATGCATGATTAGTGGGTAACTCTAACCGTTTTACTTGCCCTGTGTAATCATAAGGAATAACTTGTGCTTAAATCGTTATGTTGTCAAATTCTGTAGACATATAGGGTCTCAACATAATTGATGCATATTCAACTTCTATTTTAATTGTGGATGCTTGGTAGAATGGTATTAGTACAATGAAAGTTGGCTTTTATCAGTTTCATATTGTTCGATTAATATCATCACCATTACATGCTAAGGATAATAATAATGATTATTGAAGAAAGTAGTAATGAAGTTGTGATCTCATGTGTGTTTAATATTGTTAATTCAAGTGTTAATTAAGTGCTTAATTCTCGTAGTTAATTGTAGTTAATAATTAGTTAATCAAATCTAAGTGTTATTGTCTTGACATTGAGAAGTAATTATACATTGGTGAGTGAATGTTAATTGAACATAATTAGTATGAGTCTATGTGGAAACGAACTAGAAAGTATTCTATATTACTTGCGAACGCGTATACTTGCGTGTATTATTAGCGCGTGTTTTCTGCCCTAACAAAGCTGTTTCAATTAGACGTAAAATCAGCTTTTCTTAATGGAAATTTAAAGGAAGAAGTATATGTTGATCAACCAGAAGGGTTTGTCATTGAAGGAAAGGAACATATCGTATATAAGCTCAAGAAAGCATTGTACGGTCTAAAACAAGCACCCCGTGCTTGGTACAGTGAAATAAATAGCTTTCTTATCAAATCTGGATTTGAAAGGAGCAGGAATGAACCAACTTTGCTTGTCAAACACCAAGGTACCGATATATTAATTGTTATGCTATATGTTGATGATATAATTTTTACCGGAAGTTCTAAAAATATGGTTGAAGCATTCAAAGATGATATGACCAAAAAATATGAAATGAGTGACATGGGTCTCCTAAGACATTTTCTTGGCATGGAGATTTATCAAGATAAGGAGAATATTTTTATTTGCCAAAGGAACTATGCTGAAAAAATATTAAGGACTTTTGGAATTTTTGGATGTAATCCAGTTCCTACACCACTGATTATGGGGGAGAAATTACACAAGGAAGATGGTGGAAATTTGTGGATTCTACATATTATCGAAGTCTCATCGGGAAGTTATTGTATCTTTGTACAACAAGACCAGATCTTATGTTTGCTGCAAGTCTGCTCTCAAGGTTCATGCAAAATCCAAGTCACTTACATCTTGGAGCTGCAAAGCACATTCTTCGTTACATTCAAGGAACACTAGAATATGGTCTTTGTTATCAGAAAAACAAGGAAGTTAAACTCATCGGTTATACTGATAGTGATCTTGGTGGATGTAAAGATGATTTGAAAAGTACATCAGGCTATTGTTTCTCACTTGGATCAGGAATATTTTCATGGAAATCTAAGAAACAAAAAACTGTTGCGCAATCTACGGCTGAAGCTGAATATGTATCAGCAGCAGTAGCCACTTCTCAAGTAATCTGGCTTAGGAGAATATTCACAGACTTTGGTTGTAAACAACATGGTGGAACTCCGATTTATTGTGACAACAAATCAGCAATTGATATGGCTGAAAATCCTATTAACAATAATAGAACCAGGCATATTACACTTAAACATCATTTTATTCGGGATGCAGTTGAAGATGATGAAATAAAGCTTTTGTTTTGTCCATCTGAAGACCAAGTAGCGGACATATTCACCAAAGTATTGCCAAAGCACAGATTTCAGAAGTTAAGAGAAGCTCTTGGAATCCGTCAATACGTTAAGGGGGAGAATGTTGGAAATTAACGTATTGAATGTTATGATATTCTAGAAGATTCTTCAGTATTCTAAGATTCATGTATGTTGGCAAACAAACAGAAGAAACTATCTAATATGTAAACTGGAGACTACTGGTATATAACAGACTTTTCTTCTTCTTGTTATTACAACTGATTGTAGGCTGTCAATTTATAGTTCCAACAGTGAGTTGGGTACATGAATAAGTAATAAAGATTATCTCCTGGACTTCCTAATTCACTGAACTAGACATCAATAATCATGCATGAACTTAATAACATACTAGATACATGAACCAGACTAATCAAGTTTAACTTTTAACACCCCCTCTTAAACTTGATCTCCTTTTGTAACTCCAATCCAAGCACGCAGCCTAACAAAATCTTCAAATTTCAGCGGCTTTGTGAAAATATCCGCAATCTGATCTTTTGTCTTGACATAGGTCAGCTCCACTTCTTTCTTTTCAACACATTCTCTTATGTAATGATATCTAGTGTCGATATGTTTACTGCGATCATGAAAAATGGGATTCTTCGCCAAAGCAATGAAAGACTTATTATCAACGTATATTGGCGTTGCTTCTTCTTGAGGAATGTGAATCATCTTTAGTATTCTTCTCAACCATATTGTGTGATAAACTGATGTTGCAGCGGAAACATACTCAGCTCCACAAGTAGAGAGAGTCACTATAGGCTATTTCTTTGAGCACCAGGTGAAGGCAGTGTCTCCCAGGAAGAATATAAACCCAGTGGTGCTCTTACGATCATCAACATCTCCTCCCCAATCGCTATCGCTATAGCCATAAAGTTTAAAATGTGTAGATGGAGAGTAACTCAGACCATATTCAAGAGTACTTTTGACGTAATGCAGTATCCTTTTTTCCATTTTCATGTGAGTAATAGTAGGTGTTTCCATATATCTACTAATCAGACCAACTCCATAAAAAATATCAGGCCGAGTGCACGTTAGATATCTGAGGCTTCCAACGAGACTTCGATAAAGTGATAGATCGATTCTGGTACTACCATCAAAGTTTGACAATTTAGTTCCACAAGAAATAGGAGTACTTGTTGGCTGACAATTATCCATCTTAAAATTTTTTAGAAGTTTCTCTGCATAATCTTTCTGGGAACAAAAATCTGATTTCCTTTTTGTTGTATTTCCATTCCTAAATAGTATGACATGAGACCAAGGTCTGTCATTTCAAACTCCAGTGTTATTGCTCTTTTAAACTCTTCAATCAACTGCACATTATTTCCTGTGAATATCAAATCATCTACATACAAACATACTACCAGAAAACCTCCATTCTCATTATTTTTAATATAAAGAGCATGTTCATCTGGACACTTGATAAAACCATGATCTTGAAAAATACTTATCAATTCGGCTATACCATGCACGAGGCGCTTGCTTCAGCCCGTACAACGCCTTCTTTAACTTCAAAACTTTGTCTTCATGACCTTTAATAATGTATCATTCAGGTTGTTGGATGTATACTTCCTCTTCGAGATAGCCGTTTAAAAACGTTGACTTCACATCCATTTAAAATCTATTCCACATGTTTTGGGCAGCCATAGAGATGATTAATCGTATTGTTTCCAAGCATGCAACAGGGGAAATACATCTACATAATCAATTCCATGCTTCTGACTATATCCCTTGGCGACGAGTCTAGCTTTATTTTTCTCTACGTCTCCTTGCGCATTCCTCTTCACTTTATACACCCACTTTGTGTTAATTGCCTTATGACCTTTAGGAAGTGTAGCGAGCTCCCATGTATCATTTATTTTGATTGATTTAATTTCCTCATCCATTGCATGCTTCCAATCTTTATTCATCTTCGCACTTTCAAAAATCAGTGGTTCTGTTTCAGGGAATAAACAGAAACAACTTGGATTATGATCGACATAGAAACTTGGATTATCAACCTCACTTGAATCTGCATAAATCTCAAAAAGTCTTTTTGTACGAACTGGTCCTTCAGAAGATTCATCATTACTAGATGATCGAGAGGCATTAGGTGAGTGAGGCGGTGTAGCTACATTTTCCATTACAACCGAATCTTCTTCGAGGAGAGGAAAAATCACAAATTCTTCTTCTTGAGAGATATCCCAGTTCCAGCAAATTTTTTCATCAAATTGAGCATCTCTACTAATAATAATTTTTTCAGTAACGGGATTATAAAACTTGTAACCTTTCGTGCCTGGATTGTAGCCAATGAAAACACACTTTTCACTTTAAGATTCGAGCTTTAATCTTCATCAGGAACATGTATATAGGCAATGCTTCCAAAGACATGCAAGTGCGAGACAGTAGGCTTTTTACCACTCCAAGCTTGTTCGGGGGTCACACCCTGAACACTTTTTGATGCTGATAGATTTGACAAATATACTGCACATGATACTGCCTCCGCCCAGAACTCCTTTGGCATATTTTTGCTTTTAAGCATGCTACGTACCATGTTTAAAATGGTTATGTTCTTGCGCTCCACAACACCGTTTTGCTGCGGTGTTCGTGAAACTGTAAGGAAACGATGAATTCCATTATCTTTGCAAAACTGATTGAATTCAGTGGATGTAAATTCTCCTCCTCGATCGGTTCTTAAAGTTTTGATGTAACAACCACTCTCTTTCTCTACAAGAGCTTTGAATTCCTTGAAGGCTCCAAAAGCTTGATCTTTTGACTGCAAAAAATAAACCCATGTCTTGCGAGAAAAATCATCAATAAAAAGCAAAAAATAATTTGCTTTACCATATGATGAAGGTCTGATCGGTCCGCATATATCAGCATGAACATGTTCCAATTTCTTTGTTGCTCGAAATGTCGCCTTTTGTGGGAAGCTTCTTCTTACTTGTTTGCCGAAAATACATCCTTCACACATATGATTAGGATGATTGATTCTGGGCAGACCATACACCATATTTGATGATAACTTTAGGCTTTCAAAATTAAGATGGCCAAATCTCAAGTGCCATATCCATGAAGTGTCTTCAACACAAGTTTTCAAATATTTCGGATGATCAACCTCAATATTAAGCAAAAACATTCTATTTTTTATCATTGGAACTTTTGCAATCAACATATTCAAATCATTTTTCAAAGTTAAATGATTGTTTTTCATGTGAATATCATAACCCATCTTAAGTAATTGTCCCAAACTCAATATATTTATCTTCAGATTAGGAACATAATAAACTTGAGAAATTAGAATATGATTTCAAGTTCTGGAACGAATAAGAACATTACCTTTTCCTCTGATTGGCGCTTTGGTGTCGTCTCCAAAAACAATATTTCCTGTCACCATTTCATTAAAAGTTGAAAACAGCTCCTTATTTCCACTCATGTGATTTGCTGCTCATGTGTCAAGATACCATACTTTTCTATCTTTTTCTTCTCTGGTTGCCATTAACAAAAGAAATTCTTCATCCTCCTTTGCTTCCACATAATTAGCTTTCTCATCTTTTTAATATTTGAGTTCCTACATTCATTGGCATAATGACCATATTTTTGGCAAGCATAACATTGAATATTTGATTTGTCATACCTTCTGCCTCCACCTCTTTTAGCAACCTGATTCCCACGTCCTCTTGAGTAGTTGAATGTTCTTTCATTATTAAAAGTTTGGCTTTCGGTAGATCGGCCACGACCTCGACCAAAATTTCCACCTCAGCCTCTTCCTCGTCCACGATTTCGTACTCTTCTTTGGTATTGTTCCTGCTCTTTCATGTTATTTTCTCCATACGAGACATTAGTTTGAAGAGCGTGAGAATCAGGTTCTTCCTTCTTTATTAATCTCTCTGCATATGCTTGTAGAGATCCCATGAGTTGATCGACAGACATGGCTTCCGTATCATTTGCTTCTTCAATAGAGACTCCGACAAGCTGTAGCTTAGTGTTTAGAGATCTGAGAATTTTATCATTAATACGTTCATCATCAATCTTTTCTCCGTAACGCTTCATTTGATTGACCACTGAGGATACTCTTGTAAAATAGTCTTGGAGTGATTCAGTTTCCTTCATATGTAATGCTTCAAATTCAACGCGTAGGAGTTTGAAGACGGACCTTTTTTACTTTATCGATTCCCTTGAAATTGTTCTCCAATATTTCTCAGGCTTCTTTTGCCTTTGTTGCTACAGCAACTTTCTCAAACATGGCTTCATCTAAGCCCATGTGAATGATGGAGAGAGCATGCTGATCTTTCTTCCGAATTTGCTGCAACACATTCTTTTGATTTTGATTCAAGGTGGCTTCATTCTCTGGTTCTTGAAAACCTTTATCAACAGTCTCCCATACATCCTGTGAGCCCAACAATGCTCTCATGCGAAGACACCAATGGTCATAGTTCTCCTTGGTAAGTTTAGGCACAACAAAAGGAAATGAGTTACTCATTTTTTCACAAGCTCTGATACCACTCTGTTGGCAAACAAACAGAAGAAACTATCTAATATGTAAACTGGAGACTACTGGTATATAACAGACTTTTCTTCTTCTTGTTATTACAACTAATTGTAAGCTGTCAATTTATAGTTCCAGCAGTGAGTTTGGTACATGAATAAGTAATAAAGATTATCTCCTGGACTTCCTAATTCACTGAACTAGACATCAATAATCATGCATGAACTTAATAACATACTGGATACATCAGACTAATCAAGTTTAACTTTTAACAATGTACTGTCAAGTTCAATGTATTATATAAGAGTCATACATGTATCTGATTTAATGTTTTTGATATCTCTTTATGTTCTCATGAAAGCCTATCTATATAAAGGCTGGAAATTAGTCAAGGTTGTAATCAATCTAAGTTATATCATTTGGTTCAATACAAAATATATACCAGTGTTCTTCAGATTATAACACTTGCTCTATGCATGTGCGAGCGGGATATAGAACATCTATTACTTATATTTGTTGACTGTAAATTTGATACGCGAAATGCTGACAAATGGCTAGTCTGGGTTTTAATATATAGAATATTGAATGGGCGCCTGACTTTATGACAGATATGGGTTGAAATACGATAAGGAGCTGGTTTCATCTTGCCACTATTCTAGAAAGAGAGAATCCGAGAAGTGTTCAGTAACAAAGGTCAACGATGGAAGCTAGTCTATGGAAGTCAACTACGCTTGAAGGGGCTATTTGCGGCTTTTTATCCTCAGAAAGATGGGACTCCCGTTCCACTTTTGGAAGACCCCGCATTATATCCCCTGATCGCGATTTTTCATATATTAATGTAAGGTGGCTTCTTGGTAGAATTACTCATGAGAGGCAGAAACAGTGTCGAAGATTGCTATGGTTCTATGTTGTGTCTGGTTTGCTAGAAACAAAAAAATATGGGAGGGTAAAGTGATTACATCAGCTATATGGATATTGGTGGGAAGCAGATCAAGAAGTAGCAGACGACCGTGAATAGAAAAACAGCCTTAAATATTATTCCAAAAAAATCAGCAGCAGTAAGGAGCACGATTTGGAAACCACAAGAGCAAAACTATATTAAACTTAACACGGATGCATCGTTGTCCACCGGAGATTCATTCCTCACTGTGGGTATGCTTATTAGGAATGAGAATGCTGACTTCGTGAAAGGTAAGAATGTGAAATTTCATGATTCTGTGTCTGTGAAGAATGATACGACCTATTATTGCCACATTTTAAATTCCTGCAGGATGAAGTTCAAACAGAGGTTAGATTAATCCATTTTTATGTTAAAACAAGCAAACATGGGTGCTCAATTTATGTCTAGAGTCCATATTTCTTAAAACATGTTGTTGGAGATGTTATCATCTGATTTATTTTCTTAAGGAGTGTTTTTATTCTCTCCATAAAAAAGTTGGGAAATTTAATTATGAATTTTAATTCATTAATCTTAACATTTTCATGTATGTGATTATTATAAAATTATTTAATTATATTGTACTCCCTCCGTCCCACCGGATTATAAAGTATAATTTTATAATTTATTTTTAGAATTTTCTTTTTCTGTATAAAAATTTATATATTATATTTTATTTAAACTAAAAAAATATTTAAAATTATTTAGGCGATCAAGTTTTACGGGAACTTTAAAATGAGTGTCAATCGTCCGTCCCCCAATATAAAGAATCCAGGAAGACGGATGTAGTATTTATTTACAATTTTTTTGTAAAATATATTTTTAAATGATTATTGGATTTTTCGGAAGAAAAAGTTCATGTATTTCAATATTTCCACATTAGAATGTAATCGACTACTTTAGAGGTAAAAACGACATTTATTATATCTACTACAATATTTAATTTATATAATAAAATTTATAATCCTCCAAATAGATCCCATTAGAAAAGGCAAATGAAAAAGTTAATAGTATATTATCTTAATTTACTCTAATGCAATTTACGTACTTTATAAAACTTTCCATAACTTGAAAGAAACATGAAAGCTTGAAGACTTTCATTTTCTTTCCTTATAATTTAAAAGTATTTAAGCTAAAGTAATTAAAAAAAAAGTCACGGCAATATATTTATTTGAGCTATGTAAATTAATTACCGGTCGTTTAAATATTAAAAACATTGGGAGCCAAGCCTTTCTGTTCCTAATTAAATCTTAAACCCTAATGGCGAAATTAGCAAAAACTAGTATCCCAGACGATATTATGTATTATGAGATTCTGTCTCGGCTCCCGGTGGAGTCCTTGATTCGACTCAAATCAGTATCGAAAACCTGGCTATCCGTGATTTCAAGCTCTGTTTTCGTCAAATCTTTCATTGATCGCGCATACACTAATGCAAAAGATGATAAAACTCTTGTTGTACAGCTCTGCGGAGAAAAGGAAGTAGATCGACACTCGTATGCACTTTTCCACCTCGGTTCTGGCCAGCTTGTGACAAATCTCGGATCTCCTTATTCGTCTGACGGGGAGGAATATCTGGTCGATTTTGAGCGTGATGAAGCTGTTCTAATAGGTTCTGATTGCGGCATCGTTTGTCTTTTGGTTTCTGTTGAAGTCAAAGATTATGATGACTATTGTGATGGTTTTGATATCCATTTAAGTAGTATGTACCGAACTTATATATACCTTTGGAACCCTGCAACTAAACGCGTCAACCTCATCTCCGCGGACAATGATCACAATGAAACTTGTAGAGAGGTTATAGGGTTTGGTTTTGATTGCATGAATTTAGATTTTAAGGTTATTAGGGCTGTTTGTGACCAGTACGGGGATGTCGACTATTTTGGAGTCTATTCAGCAAACAGGAATTCATGGAAGCAAATTGAGGTGGATCCTATTGATGATTTTTACTATAATACTGATGTATATAGTAATGGATGCCTCTTCGATGTATGCCTCCACGGTTTTTTGTTGTGCACTGGATATAGAGGTATGATTGCTTTCGACCTCCACAAGGAGCTGTTGTATTGTCGGCTTGAGCTCCCTGATATTGATTGCGAGACTGTGGAAGCTACCATCACCGACTTCAACGACTCAATTGCTGTCTTTACTTCCAATGATGAGAAGTTTAAGTTGTGGACATTAGATGATGAAGAATGTCTTCGTGGTGGTGAAGTTAAGACATCGTGGACTATGATGCTCAGGATTGATTTGGGTCAGCCAATACAGTTTGTTGTTGGCTACTTTAACCATGGTGATCTTTTACTAGTAAGTAAAGATGGTTCCTTACTATCGTATAACTTTGACAAGAAAGAGGCCAGAGAGTTAGAAGCTCGTTTTGATTACCGTCAAGTTTTCAAGTACACGGAGAGCCTGATTTCTGTTCAAGGATCCGAACCAGTCTACAGCTGGTCTGATTCTGAAGATGATTATTCTGATTCTGAAGATAATGATTCTGATCAGGAAGATGATGATTAAGAAAGTACCGCAAAAATTGCAATTATTATTCTCATACATGTTCAATTATCTCCTCATGTTATCACAAGATGAAGCATCACTAAACACCAACTTCAGCCGGCGCTGGAAAGTGCATGAAATGGGATTCTCTGTGATTAATTTCATATCCGCTATTTCAAAGAAATAAAAGTAACCCGATCAGAGTTATTTCCAGTAACACACAACTATATTAGAGAACTCAAACTGAATAATTAATATATTATTACTATGAAAGATTTAGCCAAACAAGAGGAGATAGCACATCAAAGAAAAACAATACTATATTCACAAAATTGGGTAATATTTTGGTAATATTTCCAATTGATTCATTTATTGATTTGTCGGTATTGGAAAGATCGGTATATAATTGGTTATATATATTCAAAATTATGTCCAGCTATATTGATTTGTTAAATTGGATTGTTAATGTGAATTAAAATCAATCAGTGAACGGTTGTTTATATATAACCAATATTTCCTGTAGTGTTACTTTATTGATAATAAAATATTATTATCTTTGTTAAAATTTAGTGCCTACACTACAACGAATTTGGATATTTACGATGATTTTTTTGTACTACTTAATTTTAGTCAATTTAATTTTATGTTTTTGTTAACTTTTGTTCTTATTTGAATGCAGTTTTATTTTAGATTTTTTTTTACGTTTTTGTTAACTTTTGTTCCTATTTTAATGCATCGGCAACCAAGGCCCCCTCCAACAGCAAGATTAAGGGATTTTTCTCCTGTCATAGACCTGGAAGGTCCAACACCGAGGCAAAGGGTAGCCCAAGAGCCGATCTGGATGATTTAAATTCCTTGGAAGATCCCGATAATCCTAAACCTCCATTCACTGAAGAGATTATAAACTCCCGCATCTCAAGGAAGTTCAAAATATCCATCATCAAGGCATATAATGTTACTGGCGACCCGACGAATCATGTGAGGACATTCTCCAGTGCACTGCTGTTGCAGCCCATGAAAGACGCTATCAAGTGTCGGGCCTTCCCTCAAACCTTCTCGGGTATGGATCAAAAATGGTATAGTCCTTTACCATCAACTCGATTGGATCTAAGCTAGGCCTTCATCAAACAATTCATCAGCGGCAGAGTGCACGAGAAGAGCTTGACTTCTCTCATGGGCGTTGTGCAAGGAGTGAAGGAGTCCCTTAGAGACTACCTGAATCGCTTCACAAAGGAGACCCCGAAGATCCCATATCTTGATGATAAAGTGGCCATGATAGCCCTACGGCAAGGAACCGGGGATGAATTCTTCAAGATGTCCCTAGCCAAGTGCCCTTCGAAAAGCATGATGCAGCTCGAGGATAAGGTTGAAAAGTATATCAAGTTAGAGAAAAACATGAAGAATGCGGAGGTAAACAAGGAACCCAATGGCAACAAGAAGCGGAAGAGGGATCAAGAGTACGATGCCAAGGAAAAATATCTTCGAACTGGAAAGAACTCTGACTCCGCTCCTAAGAAGAAGCAACCACCAAGATTCACCGAGTACGCAAGGTTGAACGCTCCAAGGAGCCAAAACCTTTTAAAAATTGAGAAGAATAAAAAGTTCGGATGACCAAAGCCACTAAGGGGAGACCCCGAGAAAAGAGACAAGGGCCAAAATTGTAGGTTCCACGGAGATGTTGGTCATGACACTGATGCTTGCAGACAACTCAAGGATGAGATCGAGTATTCAATCCGAAGATGAAAATTTGGGCGATTCACCATGGGTGAAGAGATTGGATGCCAGAAAAGAGATAATGATCGAGGAGATGACGATAAAAGAGGTAATGACCGAGATTGTAACCCATAGCCCTAAGTTTCAGTAATCAACATGATCTCGGGAGGGCCAACAGCCACTGGGACACCAAGGAATTCTCGAAAGGCCTATGCAAGAGAGGTGATGATAAAAGTCGAAGGCGCACCAAAACGTTCTAAGATAGAGATGATACTTGAATTCGGCGATCCCGACCTCGAGAGTTTGAAATTTCCTTATGATGATCCACTGATTATCACATCGTTAATTGGGAATTATCCTGTCAAGAGAGTCCTAGTAGACAATGGAGCTTGCGTGGATATTCTGTTCCCCGAAAAGTTTCTGAGGATGGGGTACAATGACTCTCAACTTACGCCTTCTGACGAACCTATCTACGGGTTCGACGGAGTGGAGTGCCAAGTCAAAAAGCAATAAAACTTTCCATGACAATTGGAGAAGAGCCAAGAGAGGCCACACAAATGTTAAACTTTCCGGGTTGTGAAGGTAGCCTCCACTTATAAGGTTATCCTTGGAAGGACATGAATTCATTCGTTCAAGATCGTGCCATTAACCTATCACATGGTGCTCAAGTTCTCAATCAGAAACGGTGTCGGGGAAGAAAGAGGAGATTAGAAAATGGACCATGGATGCTATGTTGTAGCACTTAGGCCCGATGGAACTGGGGGACATGTCCTCCTCATAGAAGATATGGATGTCCACGAGAATGAAGAGTGTCAGGGGAATCGAGCTGAGGAATTGGTCCAAATTTCCTTAGACTCCTTAGACCCGGATAATGTCACATACATTGGAACATCTTTGGACAAGCCCTTGAATGGCCGGCTGACTAAGTTCTTCTTATAAGGGAACAATGATGTATTTGCTTGGATGGAATCTGACATGCCTGGGATTGACCCTAACCTTATAATTTACAAGTTGAACGACTATCCAACTCGAAAGGCTATTAAACATAAGAAGAGAACATATGCCCCTGATAGGATGTGAGCCATTAAACAAGAGGTCGAGAAGCTCTTGAAAGCTGGATTTATTGAGGAAGTACAATTCCCCGAGTGGTTTCCTAACCCCGTGATGGTCAAGAAAGCCAATAGGAAGTGGAGGATATGCATCGACTTCACTGATATGAATGATGCATGTCTTAAGGACAGCTACCCCTATCAAGGATTGACACCCTGATCGATGCCACTGCTTGGCACGAGATGCTGAGCTTCATGGATGGTTTCACCGATTACAATCATATTAAAATGAACAAAGACGACAATCATAAGGTATCTTTCATAATCGACTTTGATATATTTTGTTATCTTGTTATGGCTTTTGGACTTAAAGCAGGAGCCACTTATCAAAGATTGGTGAATAAGATATTCACTCATCTAATTGGAAAGACCGTGAAGGTCTATGTTGACGACATGTTAGTCTCAAGCCTAGACAAGGCCGACCATATTAATCATCCCATAAAGGGATTCGAAGTGCTGATATAACACCCTCCAAATCCGGGGTATAGATTTGGGGCATTATTAACAACAACTACAACTAAACCTGTACAAGCGGAATATAAATATAATAATTACCCCGAACTAATACTATTCAGGATCTTTTAAGGGTTGAGTTGAAAACAAGAACCACATACTACACTTTATTACAACCCAAATAAATAAAACCTGTCTCAAGAACTCTCTTTGTTACAAAACTTTATTCTATCTACAATCTCACCACACAACTTTTATTCAAACTACACAAGACTTTTATTCAACCCAACATTACTACTTATCCTGTTACACCTGATCAGGCAATTCAAAGCTCTCTTCGGGAATGGGAAGGAACATTCTTGGTATAAGAGGGTCCCGCTGCTTGACTCGCTTCTTGACTATGCGGGTCCTGATGGGTTTCATTCTCTACCTTAACTGTAAAACAATAGGAATAACAATAAAAGAGGATGAGCCAAAATTGCTCAACAAGCCTGCAACAATATATATAGTATAAAGAGAGAGAAATAAGTGAACCAATAAGCTGCTGGTTGGAACAACCATCTGAATCTGTATAGGATAGTAATTTGCCAATGCTGGCGAGTACCAAATGAACAAGACTGGAAACAAGAACCAACATATGCACTATAACCCGCTAATCAGTCAGGATATAGTGCGGATCTATACCCAACTGCATAGACCCAACCAACATAAAGAGTACTCAGACAACTATGGCCTATTAAATAATGGTCTGGGTAAAACCCAGCCCGTATAGTAACTATCAAGTCCAAGGTATAGCATCCGGAACAATCGAAATGCTTTTGATATATCCCAACACCAGGATATACCAGAGTATATGTAACAAGGGTAAAAAGGATTGAAATATGAATAGGGAATTCAATAAATTGGGAGAAATCAAGAATCAAAATGAAATTGAAACAGGCATTAATAAATGGGTAACAGTGTATATGAACAATGATTATCAAAGGTAACTGATATGATAAAAGGAAATATAATTCACTATTCTGAATTTAGAATAGGGGAAAAACTTGCCTTGCGCGTACTTAACCTGGTTCAACTCACCGCCTTCTGTCCCTAGCTTGCTCTGCCTTGCTAACACTGAACCAATCATGGAAAGATAGTCGTTTAGATAACTTACTATATACGTGTATCTTGAATTGATATCACGCAACCTTATCAGTCTACCCATGCATTTCTATCTGACTCGCATATATACACATATATTTATATAGCACATAGGTTCACATAATCACGTAAAGTACATAGCACATAAAGCATATAATCAATTTTTAGACTTATAATTATTTTTAGAATCGATTCTAGACTCATACCTGCATTAACTAGCCCTATCTGATTTTATTATAATTTTTCGGGATTTATTCGACTCAATTATACCCCTATTTGGACCTATGAACTATTAGTTATCACCAAACCACTCTCTTTCGGAAGAAATTATAACTTACAACTATTTTTATTGGATTCGTCTCATTTTTCTGAGTCTAGGGGTCTTCGTTCCGCTCAAATCGAACTAATGGTTGAATTATTATGAATTAAACAAGATTTAATTAATTAATAATTAATTATAAATAAATAATTATAATTAAACAATCCTTAATTACATTTTTAAATAATTAATTAATAATTATTGTATTTTAAAATAATTAATCCCTAATTATTAGGAATTATTACTATTTATTACAAATTATTATTACTTATTCGATCAGATCGATTATTTACAAATAATCAATCGATCTAATTAACTGATACGCTATTTATCGAATAACTACGAATTACTCGAATTATAAACCAACTTAACGATTAATCACTCGTATAACTACGAGCTACTCGCGATTCTCGTATAATTATCGAACTATTATATTATTATTGAAACTCATACGATTCGTTAATCAATTAGTTACCGATATTTAATTATATGATATAAATAATTACCGCAATATTATTCGAATAACTATCGCTCGAATTCTAATTAGTGAATCACTATTCGCATTATTAACTAATTATTAGATTATTAATCATATCACTTAATTATTTCTAATTCTTATTTATTAATTAATTACCTAATTATTAATTAATTCCCCAATTATTAATTAATTAGATAATTAATAAATAATTAGATAAATAATTAATTAAATAATTAAATTCGAATTTATAATTTAATAAAATAATTTAAAAATTAATAATACTAATTTTCAGAATTCAAAACTAATTTTTAATTAATTTTTAGAATTATTCAAAACTAATTTTATGATATTAAAATATAACTAAATAATTAATTAACTAAAAACACAAAAACAGAACAGGGTTTGGGTTTTTAGGATCGAACCCGGGTCGTTTCCGGGTTGCAAACCGGGTCGTCCCCAACCCAATCGGGTCGGGAAGAACAGACCGGCCGCTGCCCAGATTCTGGCCCGGCGGGGATTTTCCGGCGAGACAAAAAACACGGCCAAACGTCGTGCTTTGAGTTCGATTCTTCCCCGTTCTTGTTCCACAGCAATCACACGTCGTCCCCCTTCCTTTCCCCTTCGTTCTCGTCGACCACCAACCCAGGAAACCAAGAACAGCCGCCGTTGACGGTGTTTTCCGGCGAGCACAAACCCGGAACCAACCTCGACGAAACCGGTGCCAATCGACTCACAAAACGATGATCTATACATCTATACCAACAGAATCATCAAACAAACAACCAAAAATGAAACCCGAATTCAAGAAATTAATCCGAAAATTACGAAACACAAATTAATACCTCGGTTGATGATTTTGACGTGATAATCTGATAGAACAGGCTTTGGGCTTCAAATCGGTTACTCACACTTCAATTTCTGTCACCGGAATCACGATCAAATCGGCTTTGATCCGCAAGAACACTCAAGAACCCTAATTCCTTTATCTGAATTTTCTTTTTATTTTCTGATTTTTAATTATAATTAACTGAAAAATTTAATAGTAATTCAGGTATTTATATTTATGAAAATAATACCCCTAAGTAAAATTAAGGGTCTAATTACACTCCTAATAAAAAATATTTGGCCCCAATTTTTATAATTTTTGGGTATTAATATTGAATTTTTAAATATCCAATAAATACTAAATAAATGCTAAAAATTCCCAAAAATTGTGAATATTACAAAAATACAAAGAAAATGATATATGATAATTTCATGATCATATAAAAATAAAAATGTAATTTTTGTGGGGTTTTTGGTACCCGAAGGGGTCCGGAAAAGTCGTTTTTCGCGAAAAAAGGTCAATTTGTATAACGTATAGGGGTTCAGAATAGCGATATGGTATAGGGCATTTTTAATAAAATAGGGCCAATGATTTTGCTTGAAATATGGGCTTTTAAAACATAGTTTTTAGCTGTACAGGTTTTGATATAAAATATATAACGGACGATAAAACGTTCGATAAATATCCAAAACACGTTTGAATCAAAACAGCCAACACGTAACACATAGCAGTTAGGGTTTAATGACTTAACACATTTTATCACATAATAATACACATAATTTATCATTATTATAATATAATACAAGCGTAATTTCTCGGTCGTTACATTCTCCCCCCCTTAACAGGATTCTGTCCTCAGAATCATACTATGCAAATAACTGAGGATACTTTTCTAACATTTCACTCTCGAGCTCCCAGGTTGATTCTTCAACCACTGGGTTTCTCCACAAGACTCTCACTAATGACACAGACTTATTTCTTAATAACCTCTCTTGCCGATCTAGAATCCTTATCGGCTGCTCTACATACGACAAATCTGCCTGAAGTTCTACTGGTTCATACTCTATTACATGCCTTGTATCAGGATTGTACTTCTTAAGCATAGATACATGAAATACGTTGTGAATGTGCTGCATATGGGGTGGTAAAGCTAACTCGTACGCAACCTTCCCAATTTTCTTCAAAATTTCAAATGGTCCAACATATCGTGGCTTCAATTTCCCTTTATTGCCAAATCTGGTCAATCCTTTCCATGGCGATATTTTGAGCAATACGTGTTCTCCTTCCTGATAGTCCATATCCTTCCTTGCTTGGTCTGCATATTTGATTTGCCTGCTTTATGCTGCCTCGATTAGTTTTCGAATAAGTTCAATCTTTTCTTTCATCTGCCGAATTAATTCTGGACCCAAAATCTTGCGTTCTCTAACTTCATCCCAATGCACTGGTGATCTGCATTTTCTCCCATATAG